>NC_092335.1:560736666-561047500 GCF_046630445.1 Rutidosis leptorrhynchoides
TCGAATGATTATAATGTTCTAAGCAGGAAGGAACGTGATAGCACGATTTGATTTTCAAATTTATCAACATTACGGAAGATAGAACCACCAAGAATACATTTTCTTGATATGTTCAGAATTTAAGTAGAATGAAAGAGTTATGTAACATGGCACATGAGTTATGTAAACCATCATCACGTTTCATTAGAAACTCAGTATGACTTACTGTAATATAATCACGTTGGTCGGGCGTCATTATATTATACTAACCCATGCTTCAATTCCCAACATTTTTCCATAATTCATTCATAATTTATACTTAGATTTTGCAGAAGTTTCCAATATAATGGAATACAGAAAACATGAAGAGGTAGATAATTTCGGACAAAAATATTTATGAAAATATCCTCAGAAATATCGAAGTTATTTATGATGATATTTTAGAATTGCAAAGTTCGAAAGTTGACGAAGAAAAATTTTCCGCAAGATTTTAACATGACTTCGGAACAAGATATTCTTTAAAGATTTATGCGGATCCAGAATTACCTGGATTCTTTGAATATAGGGTTTGGTCCTTGTATTTGTCCTTGATCTCCTTCATGGTTAGCTCAATCCGTTTTTCCGTAACAAATTTTCTATCGAGCGTTCCCAACACTCCATTCCTTATCATCAAACACTTGACTGTTTAGACCATCTACAATTTTTCAGTTTCCTCTGCATTTAATGCTACGATATCTGAATCATCGGTTATCAATTCGAGGGTTTCAAGAGGATTGTGTTTTTAGATGATTAAACGCTGATGGTAGTATGGTGGAATATAAAAGGTTCTCTGGTAACAATAAATGAGCACGCATATATGTCAAAGTTATAATAAGGTTGTTTTGAATGAAAAGTCGAAGTTGACTTGCTGGAGCTGTGACAAAATTTGCTACCTTGAAGAGAATTACCAAGTTATTTTGGGTAATAATAACACTAAAGGAATTAACACTGCTACGTGTTAAACGTTTACTCAGGTTCCGAGAGTTGTCAGGTGCATACTATATGCATAATTTTTTTCTCTCGTAGATGAAGTGCGGTTGGTTCATCCTCTCGATTTAGGTGTTTTCAAGAATCATGAAAGGTTTGAACGCAGATTGTAATTGTCAAGATACAAATGAGGTTTAAGATAAAATCAAGTGGCAAACTTGAAGAATTGTTTAGTTTCATATATTATAATCAATATCAATATTTTAATTCATTTTAATTGTCCAATGTTATTAGTCCACAGTCGATAGTCCACAGTTGATAGTCCAATATTTCATATATAGTTTAATATATAATATTCGAATTAATTAACACGTATCGTGACCCATGTACATGTCTCAGACTCGATCACAACTCAAAGTATATATATTATTATAGAATCAACCTCAACCCTGTATAGAGAACTCGATCATTACTGCATATAGAGTGTCTATGGTTATTCCAAATAATATATATATATATATATATATATATATATATATATATATATATATATATATATATATATATATATATATATATATGCGTCGATATGATATGTCAAAACCTTGTATACGTGTCCCGATATTTAAAGTGCGTAAAAATAAATAACAAAAATTAAATGACGATAATTAAAATTGCAAGAATGTAAATTGCGATAATTATATTGCAATAAATAAAATGTAATCAGTTAGCTAGGAACAATTAGCTAGGAACAGTTAGCGTGGATTCTTAACAAAAATTCTCATTGTTAATTTGTTTGTTTCTATCAAATTTTTATTTCGTCAAATGTGTTCTTCATTATGCCACTTGTTGGATTCTGGTAAATCAAAATCCAAATATGAAATTGAATGAAAATGGTTATTCTGTGGTGAACGGATTCGCATATCCGTAGCTGTAAGTAGGATAGTAAATGACGGTTGAATCGGATTCGAAGACTGTACAGTGTAACTTATTAATGTGAAACTAAATATTCCTCGGGTATTACCTACCCATTAAAATATTTTCACCATTAACAGTTTATACAAAAGAATTTTAATTACAATCTTTATGAAAGTATATTTGCATATATATTTTCTTCAGACGTAATCATGGATTTAATGAGTTAATATGATATTAAACCCATATGATTTTCGGTTTGAGCTAGAATAAGTAATCTATAAAACTATTAGGAACCACATATTCTTTGCAGAATATTTCTTCAATGAAGTTATGGATCAATACTTCATCGTTCATTATTGTTGGTATTCCTTGGTATCTATGGTGCCTAAGAATTGGTGTTTATGATGTTGATGTTCGAGGTACAGAATGAGATGTTGAGGCGTGTGATGTTGAAACTTAGGTTGTTGGTGCCCGTGATGTTGCTGAAGCTGGTAAGTTTTGCACCATATTTTTAAGACTACAACTCGGGCGCGAAGTTCGTTGACTTCTTATATCATTCCGGGATGATTGTCGGTCGGAACGAGCGGATGAATAAGGTTTTGAATTTGAGATAGTATATAATCATGGCGAGATATTCGGGTAATGAGGGCGAAAATAGTGTTTTGGATTGGTTCGCCGGTGAATGCTTCAGGTTCTTCGCCAAGAGTGCAGGTTGGTGGGTGGAAGGGATCGCCTTCTTCTTGTCTCCATCGGTTAAGTCGACTACGAACCCATCAGATGAATTGGGGATGGATGATTGGTTGATTCATTCTGGTGACACTGCTTTCGAAGCTTAGGTGAAACTCCATATCGGAATAGCTGTCGAAATCCAAGGTATTCGAACTGGTTGAGGGATTCGTCTCGTATAATCAGATGAAGGATTTTTGATAAGAAATAGATTATAGGATATAGATTAGTACCCTGCAATACATAATTTACATATGCATATATAATACTAAAATCCCATAAGATACGGAGGAATCTACGGAAGCTGTCAGGAAAAGTCTATAGTAATAGATAAGCTAAGATATGAATTTTGTCTATACACTATCGATGCACCAAATGCAGTAAGACGTGTCTCGACTTAAGATGATAAGCAAATGATTCCCTAAGAATGATAAGCAGGTAATTTTCGACACGAAATGATAAGCAAAACTTTTGACATGCAGACACAGTCGAAGTCCAGACCCACTAATGCATCTAAACAACTATCAGTTAGACACACTAATGCAAGACCTGGTTCGCTAAGACCACCGCTCTGATACCAACTGTCAAAACCCGTCCTAATCCTCCTGGACGAAGTCTTCAACATATGGTCTCATTGCGAGTTACTGAACTCTACATGCCATGAACGACTCCATGTAGTATCTTTAAAATGAGCAAATGCACAGCGGAAGACTTAATTCGTACCTGAGAATAAACATGCTTAAAAGTGTCAACCAAAGGTTGGTGAGTTCATAGGTTTATCATAACAATCATTTCAATATATTAATAGACTACAAGATTTCATAATCATAAACATAATACACTCGCAAGTGTATGTAAAGCATTCTAAGTGGTTGAACACTTGGTAACCATACTTAACTATTAATCAACATCGCATATTCCCTTTATTATGAAATCTCACTACACTATACCAAGTGTAGCCTACAAAATGAAGTACTGTGCAACCGTTAAATACTGGTCGTCTAGTCCGGTTGGGGTTGTCAGGCCCGATAGATCTATCAACAGGATTCGCGTTTACAATACCCATGTAAATAGTAGTTACCAAGCTACAGGGAAATATGCTAGTGGTACAACTCAACGTAGAATGTATTTTAAGTACTTGTGTCTATTTCGTAAATATTTATAAAAGCAGCGCATGTATTCTCAGCCCAAAAATATATATTGCAAAAGCAATTAAAAAGGGAGCAAATGAAACTCACAATACGATATTTTGTAGCAAAAATACGTATACGACGGCACTGTACAAGTGCAGGTTTGACCTCGGATTCACGAACCTATATCAATTATATATATTAAAACATATACTGAACATGTAATAGAAATCAAACCAATATATATATATATATATATATATATATATATATATATATATATATATATATATATATATTAAATATATACTATTTTACTTATTTAAATTAGTAGTATATTTGTTATTTCAATTATATATATATATATATATATATATATATATATATATATATATATATATATATATATGTTATATTAAAGTAGTAAATTAAATATACTATGATATATGTAAAAATATATTTTTATTTAAATATCATTAAAATATTAAATTTTTGATAATAATACTAATAATCATTAGATTTAATAATGATATTGAAAATAATAAATTTGATAATAATAACAGTGATAATAGTAGTAAAATTAATTATTCATTTAAGTTGTAACTTAATCATTTTTATAATAAAATTTATATTCAAAATCTTATATTTCTAACTCTAGTAATAATACTAATAAAATAATGATAATAAGTATACTACCTTAGAAAATAACTTCCTAAAAAGATGTTGCAGCTCGGGCTCGAACCCGAGACCTCGCTATCCTAGTAACACTGCACACCACTCTTCCATTTATGTCTTTTAGTATAATATGAAGCTTGTTTAATTTTAACCTATCCTTTCGGCCCAATAGAAATATGATTTCGGCCCAACAGTAATTATCAACCACGGCCCAAGTTTTAAATTGTCAGCTCAATGGACCTGACTGTTTAATAAAAAGAAGGTAAAACAATTGCAGCAAGCGAGAATCGAACACAAGATCTCTCGTTAAATACCAACACGCCCTAACCATTGTACTGTTTAATGTTTTCTATTTTAATTCATAGAGTGAAACCTTTTAACCCAAAAATTCATTCAGCCTAATAAATGGAAAATCAAACTGGCCCGTTAAGAATTTAAGAAACCCAAGTAGAATTTCGTGGGCTGTTGGTTTCTACATGGAACTCGACCCAGCAAATTAATATCATTTATTTATCAGCAACGTGACAGTGTTTCACTGTCATCTTTCTTGCGTTTAATTCCCATCGGAATAGTAGCAGCAAGCAGTCCACGTAATCAGTAAAAAAATAGAAGTGACGTGGTGATTTCAAGGTGTTCTTGATGACGGTTAATAGAACAAGGAAGTGTAGGTGATTCTTTGGGATGGTGGTTAATGGGTCTCGGATAGAACAGAAACAAGACAGAGGTAGATAGCAATGAATTGTGGCCGTGATTTATTCATGGTGGAGGATGAATGTTGTTTTCAAGGGTGGTGGTTTGTTTGTTTAAACAGAAAAAAATATAAACACGTGGTGGTGGGTTTGAAGGAATTCGATAGTTCTGGAAGGTGGAAGGAGGTGTTCTTAAAGGTGGTGGTTTGTGACGAGAAACAGAAACAAAGATAGCATCAACAGAAGCTCAGTTTGTGGTTCGATAAGATAGAATAAAATGATGGCAGTAGTAGCTTTTTCAATAAGGTTTCGTGATTTGGTGTTGTTGTCCGATCGGAGATAGGAACAGGAAGATATAGAGTATCGGGAACATTTGCATCCCAAGTGGGTTTCGATGGTGGTGATCGTTTGTTGTAAATGGGTGGAGTTAGAGAATGTGGTTGTTGATGATGGAGTGGTTTGGTTATGAAAGGCAGCAACAACAGCGACAAAATTAGAGTAGCATCAAGTGGTGGTTGATGATGGGGAACAAGGTGGTGATTGATGTTCTTCAACAAGAGAATTTATAGTAAGTAGAAGAATTAATCGAGTAGTAACCATACGAATGGAGTAATAGAATTTGTATGTTATGGCGATACAAGATGATGGAGTCTGGGTTGGTTTGAGTAGCCACGAAAGAGGAGAAGGAGAAATGGGTGTGGTAGTTCTAAAATTGTCATAATTAAAAGAGATGCAGAAAAGAAAATGGGTAATAATCTACTACAAGTGTATACATATATATATATATATATATATATATATATATATATATATATATATATATATATATATATATATATATATATATATATTGCATACTGGTAGTGGGTATGGAATAATTTGAAAAGGAAAAGTAGTACTCAATCATTCCATATTATTAAGTCTTGATTCAAATTCAAATCACAAATAAAAGGGAGACAGGATAATTCGTGAATAGCAAAAGAATTGAGACTGATATGGACATATAACAAATTAGTTGTCTTTATCCGTTTGAATTTATATATAAAACATTTAGTTGGGTGGATTCCAAATACATAAAGTAATATATTTGGTGGGGATGATATTGATATCATGAAAGAAGGAAAAACAGAAACCAAACTAGTTGATGATGCCTTCTATTATCTAAGTATATGTATATATAGATATTAGGGATAAATAGATATATAAAGTAATAAATATAATACTAATTCATATGTTAAAGTTAAAGTCTAAAAGGAAATAGTTGAAACAGCAAGATTGAAACACATGTGGTGGTTTTGATCATGAGAAATCAAAATAATAAAATTGTATGTAATTATACAACTGTAAAGATATCTTATAATTCATAATATTAATATTTGATATAACATTAATTATAATATAATAAAGGTTTAAGGCTACTCATGAAGTAATTTATCAATAATTTAATTTGTATTAGTGAAGTTGTGTTGCACGTTCAAACAAGAAGTTAGAAAACTTCTACATCATGATCACCACTAACTCAACTTTCTCAAAAGTAAATCTAATCAAATCTGTTACTAGTTTTATTTATTCTAATTTATTAACCGAGCAATATTGTAATAATATTGTTGATATAGTTTAAATATTAATTGATATAGATAATATATATATAACATATTATCCTATTACAATATTAATTAACGTAGCAATAAATACAGGTATTTTACTTTGGGTCATTGTATATATATAGGTTTATTTTAATAATAAACTTTATTATATCGTCTATTATTTTATATTCTTAATTTTAACAATTAATAATTTATTAATGTGTTATTATATATTTACAAATAATTTTTATATACATACTTATATATATATATATATATATATATATATATATATATATATATATATATATATATATATATATATATATATATATATACCTATTTACAAATAGTTGTTCGTGAATCGTCTGGAATAGTCAAGTCAAATGTATACATGAACACAGTTCAAAGTTTTTGAGACATCAATATTACATACTTTGTTTATCGTGTCGGAATTCTATAAAGATTAAGTTTAAATTTGGTCGGAAATTTTCGGGTCATGACACTGGGTACTGCGTTAGGCTTGAAGATTCTAAATAGACAGCAACGTCCCTTACCCCCGACGCCCGTGCAGTCTGACTACAGTCATACACATTTAGACAGCTCATCCAATTGAGCGACTCGGTTGGGTGATGTATTAACATTCCACAATGGTCTAAACTTTCTTAAGTATAATAGAATACATGGTTTACCATATCCGAGAGACGTGATGTGTTTTAATGCTTTCGTTAACGATTGGTTGTAAAAGATAGTTAGGCCCTTAAAAAGAGTTCAACCATAAAGAATACCACGGCCAAGTCAAGCTGACTTCCATGAACACGTTCGGTTATCCTAACGGTCCAATCATTTATGTATCTAAATAAACAGTTCCTTAATTAACTAAGAATCCCTTAAGCGGGGTGCAATGCTTGAGACCGCGTTATGGTGCAGTGTACTAATCAACACTGACCGGGTTCCATGGCCTTACTTAGCAGCGGTACAGGTTACAACAACCGATGTGCTTCAGCACGCACGTACGAAGTTTATATGCTTGGTGACTACACTAGCATGGTTTGGGACTGACAATGTACTAAGGGTCTAGTCAGATGTTTCACTACGAAAGAGTCCTCGGTCAGAATCCAAAGCTTGATAGACTTACTACAATCGGTGTGCCTCCGTCGATCTTACGTTGTATCCGATAGACTTCTCTTACCAAGGGGTGACACAGATAGTGTACTCTGAATTAGGGTTCACGACTTCCCAATAACAGAGCCAATAACTACGTTTTATTAGTTGGAAAAGCGATTGAGTTTAAAGCATAATCGGAAAGCATTTCAACAGCATACACAAACCATAATATTATTTCGGCATTATAACTGCTTACATCATAGCATACACTAAAGATAACTACTCGCTAATCATGGCAACAATATCACATAACATAATGATGGAAGACATTATATAAAGATAAGGGATAGAAGTACCAGTAGATTAAACGAGTTTCGAATACAAAAGTGACAACTTCAAGACTCCAGACCGCTCCTAATACAATCTTCGATGTTCTTCTCCGGGTACTAGGTTTCCCGCACGGAGTCGAAGGCCTTGAGAGTATGGCTAATATTGTACAAGAGAGAGAAAGAAGTGAATTGAAGTGTGTGTTGGAATGAATGACAAAGACCCTTTAAATAAATAAGATTTTTGCCTGCAAACGGCTGGCAGGCCGTTTGGCAAGCCATTTTTGGAGGCCGTTTGCTAAGGCAAGACGTTTATCGAGCCCGTTTGATCTGACCGTTTGGCAGGCCGTTTTCCATACTGGCAGGTCATTTGGCAGGCCGTATGGCAGGCCGTTTGCTGGCCTGGTTAGCCTCATTTTCCTGGATTGTAATTTGATTTCTTGTCTTTCACCGTTTTTGCTCTAGAACCTTCGTTTTAGCTCCGATTCTCTTGATTCCTTTTGCACCGTCTTCGTAATTACTTGTTCTTCAATTCTAACCGACGAAGTGGGTATTTTTCTAACAAAGTTTGAATCTTTCTTGTTTTTGGGCCTTAATATCAGGGTGAAAACGTGACTTTTTAGCCGATATCAAATATCCCACACTTAGACTTTGCTTGTCCTCAATAAAACTCTCATTTCCTTAAGAATCTTTTCGGAGTTTCTTTTCTAATAGCCTAAGCGGTTTGCTTTTATTATAAGTGCAAAAAGATAAGGTGAGTCATCTATGTTATGATTGAAATTATCTCTGCAAGCATGCTAGGAGGTTACATGACATAGGCTAGCTTTCACGGGTCACTCAATCACTCAAGTGTTTAGGTTTCCCTATAGATCTAAGAAATGAATACACTCATAGCCAGTCATACTGCACCCATCATCATAGGCTTGATAAAGAATCAAATCCTTGCTGCTAATGCGAGAACGGTAGTAATCTCAGCTTGTAGGTCATTTGACAATGATGGAGAAGGAATTTTGGAGTGGTAGTGAAGTTGTTTTTGAGGGTTGAGATAAAAGGGTAATGTAGTCTTTAGACTTTTATTCGGAGTGCTGAAGTATTTTTGAGAAGTACTTTTTTGAACTTTTCTTCATTTGACAATCATTTTCGGTCAAGTTCTCTTCGGCATTTCTTTCTCTCTCTTTTTTTTTGAGACTTCATCTCGAGAAACTTTTTGCCGGTAAACTTTTTCAAGACCTTTGCAATGATACTTGAGAGGTTTATAACATCGGGTTTTCGGAAGGAATCTTGTTTTCTGGAAATAGTAAAGATGATGTGGGTGTGGTGGTAGAGTAGAAGTAGTGGAGGTGCGAAAGGATTTATTTTTGACAAATGGCTAGCTCTTTTGATTACAACCGAATCACGTTTCGCTGCTTGGAGATGTAGATCTAAAGCAAGTTCTGATTTTGAGCACATACATCGGCACTCTCAACGGAAAATAGTGAAGCATTAATGATGAATGCTAGTCTTATTTGGGGTGCCTCACCATAATCAATTTAGGTCGATAATGCCTTAGTCATGCAATGCTCTATTAGAGATTTGGTTCAACCTAACAAGATTTCCACCCTACTTAAGCCTTATTTTTATTGACAAACGTTTTAGGTTTTCAAAAATACTTTTTCGAAAAGGCTTTCTTTTGCAAAAATTTTGAAATTTGGCTTAAGGACTTGGAATCTTCGTAATGGGTTATTTTAATATAGCATAAAAAGATTATACCAACATCCCACACTTAGACGAACATTGTCCTCAATGTTCCTAGTGTATCCCACACTTAGGAGTTTTAATTGAAGATTTGGGAGTATTTGTCTAGTGTTTCAATTGGGTGTTATCCCACACTTAGTGATAAGCTAGGATGTGGCATAGTTTGAATCTTGAGCTAGTAGCAAATAGAAAGAAATACCCCTAGCAGATGCGGCTGGCTTCCGATCCTTGTGTCTTTTATCGGCTCATTTGTCATCCTTTATTCTTCTACTCTACTTTATTGCACGGGTTGCCTCCCGAGAAGCGCTTTTGTTTAAGGTCGTTGGCTCGACCGTAGTGATGCCTTAAAAAATAAACATTACTTGCTGATGGTTGTGATCTTGGTCTTCTCGAGGGAAAGTGAGTCTTGGCGGGTAAATCCTGAGAAAGTGCCGGACCAATAGTGGTAGAAGATCCGGTACTTTTCTTGAAGATCTTCTGAATGATAAGTAGTGCGTAGTTTCAGCTCTTGAAAAGTCTTATTTACAGTAAGATATCTTTCTAATAAAAGGTAATACTCATATTCAAACTTTGATTCAATTTCTATAACTTTAACAATCTTATTTCGAGTGGAAATCTGACTTGAACTAGTTTTCGTGTCATGATTCTACTTCAAGAACTTTCAAGCCATCCACGGATCCTTTGAAGCTAGATCAATTTTTCTCATTTCCAGTAGGTTTATCCACAAAACCTGAGGTAGTAATGATGTTCATGACATCATTCGATTCATATATATAAAGCTACCTTATTCGAAAGTTTAAACTTGTAATCACTAGAACATAGTTTAGTTAATTCTAAACTTGTTCGCAAACAAAAGTTAATCCTTCTAACTTGACTTTTAAAATCAACTAAACATATTTTCTATATCTATATGATATGCTAACTTAATGATTTAAAACCTGAAAACACAGAAAACAACGTAAAACCGGATATACGCCGTCGTAGTAACACCGCGGACTGTTTTGGGTTAGTTAATTAAAAACTATAATAAACTTTGATTTAAAAGTTTTTCTTTTGGGAAAATGATTTTTCTTATGAACATGAAACTATATCCAAAAATCATGGTTAAACTCAAAGTGGAAGTATGTTTTCCAAAATGGTCATATAGACATCGTTCTTTCGACTGAAATGACTACCTTTACAAAAACGACTTGTAACCTGTATTTACGACTATAAACTTATACTTTTTCTGTTTAGATTCATAAATTTAAGTTCAATATGAAACCATAGCAACTTGAATCACTCAAAACGGATTTAAAACGAAGAAGTTATGGGTAAAACAAGATTGGATAATTTTGCTTGTTGTAGCTACGTGAAAATTGGTAACAAATCTATATTAATCATATCCTAGCTAACTCATATTGTATTATACATGTATTCTAATATGTTATGTAATCTTGGGATACCATAGACACGAATACAATGTTTTGACATATCATATCGACCCATCTATATATATTTCGGAACAACCATATACACTCTATGTGCAGTAATGTTGGAGTTATCTATACAGGGTTGAGGTTGATTCCAAAATATTATATATACTTTGAGTTGTGATCTAGCGTGAGGCTTGTATACACTAGGTCGTGGATTGATTCGAGATAATATATATTGCTTTATTTTATGTACATCTAACTGTGGACAACTAGTTGTAGGTTACTAACGAGGACAGCTGACTTAATAAACTTAAAACATTAAAACGTATTAAAAATGTTGTAAATATGTTTTGAACATACCTTGATATATATGTACATATTTGTTATAGGTTCGTGAATCGACCAGTGGCCAAGTCTTACTTCCCGACGAAGTAAAAATCTGTGAAAGTGAGTTATTGTCCCACTTTTAAAATCTAATATATTTTTTTTTGGGATGAGAATACATGCAAATTTTAAAAATATTTTACGAAATAGACATAAGTAAATGAAACTACATTATATGGGTGAATGATCTAAGCCGAATACACCCCTTTTTAGCTTGGTAGCTTAAGAATTTGGGAACAGACCCCCAAATTGACGAGAATCCTAAAGATAGATCTATCAGGCCCAACAAGCCCCATTCTGGAATTTGGAATGCTTTAGTACTTCGAAATTATCATGTCCGATGGGTGTCCCGGAATGATGGGGATATTCTATATGCATCTTGTTAATGTCGGTTACCAGGTGTTCACCATATGAATGATTTTTATCTCTATGTATGGGATGTATATTGAAATATGAAATCTTGTGGTCTATTATTACGATTTGATAAATATATAGGTTAAACCTATAACTCACCAACATTTTGTTGACGTTTAAAGTATGTTTATTCTCATGTGATAATTAAGAGCTTCCGCTATTGCATGCTAAAATATGGACAAGATTTGGTGTCAGCATGTTTGTATAATATTGTTTAAAACTGCATTCGAGATTTACTTTGCTGTAACATATTAATATTGTAAACCAATATGTATTGGTGGTGTGTAAGTGTGATATTTTTAGATTATCATTTCTGGATAATCTAGGTGGTGTCCTTTTAATCTTGTCGATAAAAATAAAGGTTATGGTTTGATTTAAAAACGAATGCAGTCTTTGAAAAACGTCTCATATAGAGGTCAAAACCTCGCAACGAAATCAATTAATATGGAACGTTTATAATCAATATGAACGGGACATTTCAGGTACTAATGCTTTGACGAAGCAATATCTTTATTCTTCATCCGGTGGGGTATTTATGTATAAATCACCAAATGCGACCGAAATCTTATTGGAAGACATCTCGGTTAACACATATGAATGGGCACCTTCACCGCGAGATTTGACAAGGAAAAGTGTAGCACAAATCGAGAGTGATAATGGGCAAGTGATGCTTGCAAGTTTGAACAATCATTTCAAACGTATGGGAAAGAGTTGAAAAGGCTTCAACAAATGATAGTCGTAATGCAAGTAGGTTGTCAACGATGTGAGGGTCCACATCTCATGAAGAATTGTCCTCAAATTACTCAATGCAATCATGTTGATCAAGATGACATTCCCATGAAATCGGATGCTCATGTGAACTACGTGAGTAATCAAAACTATCAACGGGGAGGAACATCAAACCAAGCTACTACAATTCTAATAAAAAACAAGTGTCATTCAACAACCAAACCAATACACCACCCGAATTCACAAACCAAAACTGTAACCAAGGTTATAACAACAACTATAACCAAAACCAAAACAACAACTTTCAATATCAAAACCAACAACCTTACAACAATCAACCTTATTACAAACCAAGCCAATTCAAATTATCAGAATAACCAAGGTTATAGTCAACCACAAAATAACCAAGGTTACAATCAACAACCTCGACAAAATATTCAACAATCCCAACCTTTGAATAGTTTAGAAGAAATCATGCAAAATTACATCAAGAAGGTTGAATCAAGTGAAGCTTTCCTAACAAAAGAGAATGAACTTTTGAAGCAACAAATACGAAACTAACAAGCCTCATTTCAAAACCTTGAGAGCACCGTTGGGAGACTTTCAAATCAAGTTGCCGAAAGAGCACAAGGAACTTTACCTTCATGTTGGGATTTAACAAGTTCATAATATACTTAAAACATTTGAAGATTAAAACTTGTTAATCTTTAACAATTTGAAGTTAAATCCCAATTAGGATCATGTTATGAAGTATACTTACAAACTACAAGCAAGAAAAGAGTTTATACCTACTCCAAGATTGTGGGTAAATGATGAGGATGATGATGATGAATGGAGCTCCAAAAGAATGAAACCTCAAGTTATTAAACCCCAAGCTAACCACCAACACCTTGTACTTTGGTTAGGATTTATTCAACACTTGAAATGAGCTTGAAAAAATTAGAACTCCCTTTTGGCCTTGGAAGCTCACGGCCAGTAGCAGCTCTAGGAGAGCAGAATTTTTTTGTTACTTGATGTGTTTTTGCATGTGTGTTTGGTCTCCAACAAGTCTTGTTCCTTATGCACATGCACATGGGAAGTAGCCACACTAAAATAATGTTTATTAGCATGCTTACTTGCAACTCCAATGCCACTCCCATATTATTTTATAAAATAGATTTTATAACATTAGATTTTATAAAACATAATATATAAACTTCCATCTTATAAAATAGTTTTATAAAATTAGATGTTATAAAACATATTTTATAATTTCTATTTTATAAATTATGTATATTATTTATAAAACCAATTTTATGAAATTCCATTTAATTTGTTATGTATACTTTATTTTATAAAACCAATTTTATAAAATGTAACATAACTTAATTAATTATTTAACCTATAAATAATTAAATCCTTATCACATAAAGTATTCCATAATTTATATATACATATCAAGTGTTATAATTTTAGAAACCATTTTCTTAAAATTTCAAGTGTCGCGTATTTTAATCAACGATCCAATCGTTAAGATCAAATACGAATAAGGTGTCGGTAAGCTTGTTATTGGGTATGACCCGACTTGGATCAAAATATATTAGCCACATTAATTTAATATGTCTCTCGGGCATACGAAATACCTTCAATCTCCCACTTGCACGAGAAACATAAGAAATTAATGCAAGTAACGGATACCACCTAACGACCGTCCATCACCCCCAATATGTTATGACTTTGTGCCATTCAATAACATCATCCCTTTCGAGTTCTCATCTCGAATATGAATAGGTGAACCTTTTTTTATCCTTTCATCATAGATGTCATGTTAAATCCAAGAGACATAGAGTGATCACTCTCTTCTAGATTTAACTTTATCAGGCCTTAGACATCTGACTCTCAACAAATAAGAGGGACAAATTCCATCTTGACTACATACGTCCCGATATATACTTTGTATCATACCTGAGCTCTTCCTTATGAACTACCATATTTCAGAACAGCGAAGGAAAGAATCAAGGCACAATACTTAGTGAATATCCGAACCCAATATGTTTCTCAGGTCAGAGGATACAATGATATTCGCCTTTACTCAAGATTACATGTGATCAACCATAAAGGCTCCATTCAGTAAATCTTGAGAGCGGGTCTTCCAATATTTGTATCCCACAAATATCTATGAACCTTGGTAGCAACCTTGCCCCACATTCAGCTTGTGAATGTATACCAATCCAAGTTCATAATAGTCTAGACCTCACACTTGTTCCCACAAATGTGATCAACTACGCAATTTAGAATAATAGCTTATTCATGGATAAAATATGCCAAATAGGAACTTGACTCAAAATTCATAAATTAACACCATAATTATATTAATGAGTTTGAACAACTTCATCCCATTATAATATATAGAACAGATCATGACCAATCACTAGAATATCAAAGCCCTAATGCACAAACATGTCTTTCATGTTTTGCTCCATGTAAGAGCTTCGTGAGTGGATCTGCTATATTAAAATCTGTGTGAACTTTGTGAATACATATCTTTCCCTTTTCAACTTCATCCCAAATATAGTTGAATCTCCGCTCAATGTGACGGGTCTTTTGGTGAGCACGAGGTTCCTTGATTTAAGTAATCGCACCCTCGTTGTCACAAAAGATCTCAAGAGGGACCTGAATGGAAGGGACTACTCCTAAGTCGTCGATGAATTTCTTCATCCATGCATCTTCATGAGCTGCCAATGAGGCAGCAATTTACTCTGACTCTGTAGTGAATAATGCAACAACATCTTGTTTTGAACTCTTCCAAGAGACCACACCTCCATTTAACATGAAGACATAACTGGATTGTGATCGAGAATCATCTCGATCAGTTTGGAAACTCACGTCCACGTAACCTTTTACAGGAAGTTCCTCCTCACCAGACCCGTATATAAGAAACATATCCTTAGTCCTCGTAAGGTATTTCAATATACTTTTAACCGCAATCCAATGACTGTTTCCAGGGTTATTCTGGTATCTACTTGTCAAGCTAAGAGCTCATGACATATCCGGTCTAGTGCATATCATTGCATACATAATTGACCCAATAGTAGACGCGCATGGGACATTCTTCATTCTCTCTTGTTCATCTTTCGTGGTAGGGCACTGAGATGAACTAAGAAGTGTTCATCTTTGAATATGTACCAAACCTTTCTTAGAGTTCTCCATCTTGAACTTTTTCAAGAACTTTTCAATATATGCACTTTGATTCAAACCTATCAATTTCTTGGATCTATCTCTGTAGATCCTAATCCCCAAAATGTATTGTGCTTCTTCAAGATCCTTAATGGAGAAGCAGTTTTTAGCCATGTTTTAACACCTTGCATCGTCGAAATATCATTTCCAAATAAAAATATGTCATCCACATATAATACAAGGAACATGATAGTGCTCCCACTAGCTTTCTTGATACACAAGCTTCATCACCATTTTTAATAAAGCCAAATTTCTTGGCTTCTTCATTAAAATGATGATTCCACATTCTAGATGCTTGTTTCAATTCGTAGATTGACTTCTTTAACTTAGATACTTTGTTAGGATATTTCGGATTGACAAAACCTTCAGGCTGAACCATATAGACATCTTCCTCAAGATATCCATTTAGGAAAGCGGTCTTGACATCCATTTGGCATATCTCATAATCATAATGAGCAGCAATGGCAAATAATATCCTTATAAACTTTAGCATTGCTACGGGTGAAAAAGTTTCATCATAGTCAATCCTTTGAGTTTGAGTGAAACCTTTTGCTACAAGTGTAGCTTTATATGTATTTAAGTTTCCATGCATGTCGGTTATTATCTTGAAAATCCATTTACAATCAACTAATCTAGAGTTACTTTGTTGTAAAAAAAGTTCCCAAACTTGGTTATCATACATGTATTGCATCTCAGCGTTCATGGCCTCAAACCATTTATCTTTATCAACCTGTGATAAAACATCTTGATAGTTGGTTGGTTCGTCCAAATCAACTACATAGCAATCATCCATAAGAAATCCATATCTCTCAGGAGGATTACTAATCCTATCATATCTACGAACGTTTTGTATACTTTGATCATCCATTTGATCATTCTCAACATTTTCATGTTGAGTGCTAGTGTCAACCAATTGTGTATCATCTACTTGATCTTGAACCTCTTCAAGATCTATCTTCCTTTCACTATTACCTTGCACTAGGAACTTAGTTTCAAGGAACTCAGCCTTCCGAGCAACAAATACATTTTACTCGAATGGATAATAGAAATAGTATCCCATATCATCCTTGGGATATCCTATAAAGATACACTTCGTAAATCGAGCATTCAACTTATTAGGGATGTATCGCTTAGGGTATGCTTCACATCCCCATAACTATAAGTATGATAGAGATGAAGGTTTTCCGAACCACATCTCATGAGGAGTTCGTTCCACTTTCTTGGTTGGGGCCATATTTAAAATACGAGCCGCGGAGCATAGACAATAACCCCAAAATGATAGAGGTAACGAGCTTCTAGCCATCATAGATCGAACCATATCTATTAGGGTTCGGTTTCTCCTTTCGGATACTCCATTAAGCTGGGGTGTCCCAGGTGGAGTGAGTTGTGAGATAATCCCACAACTTTTAAGATGATCTTGGAAAGCATCGCTTAGGTATTCACCTCCTCTATCGGTATGAAGTACCTTGATTATTTTGTTGAGTTGATTTTGTACTTCGTTTTGATATTCTTTGAATGCTTCAAAAGTTTCGTCCTTGTGTTTCAACAAGTAGACATATCCGAAACGACTGAAGTCATCAATGAAAGTAACGAAGTATCTTTCACCATTCCTAGTCATGGGCTTAAATGGTCTACATACATCCGAATGTATTAATCCCAATAAGACTTTAGCCCTTTCATAGGTCCCTTTGAAAGGTACTTTAGTCATTTTGCCTTGTAAAAAAGATTCACATATATCAAACGAGTCTAGTTCATTTGATTTTAAAAGACCATTCTTTTGAAGTGTATGCATTCGGTTCTTGTTTATGTGACCAAGGCGACAATGCCATAAGTAGGAATCACTTATATCCCTTTTGAGTTTCTTGGCATTTGCATGGAACATTGAGCTATTGTATGATGTGTCATCATGAACCAATTCATAAATATCATTCAAAGGCGAAGCCTTAAAATAGAACACATTATCTAAAGAAACATGGATATCATCATTAACAAAATTAAGATTAAAACCAAATTGTCTTAAACAGGATACATAAATAATGTTTCGATTTAAATCAGGTGCATACAAAACATTTTTCAAAACAAGCTCCAAACCAGTTTGTAGCTTCAAAATAAAGTCTCCTTGAGCTTCTACGTGCACCTTTGCACCATTTCCCATGAAGAGACTTGTTGTTCCCGCATCTTGATTACTTTTTTTGAACCCCTGCAAAGAATTGCAAATGTGAGTTCCACATCCTATGTCTGATACCTATGTATTAGAAGAAGTAATACTAAGCTCAACGTATACCATATATACATTACCTGAGGTTTGCCCTGCATCCCTCTTTTCTTTCAACTCCTTTAGGTAGATCGAGCAGTTGCGTTACCAGTGACCTATCTCACCGCAACCAAAGCACAGATCTTCCTTGGGGTTTGCATGTCCGGCAACCTTTTGCTTCTTATTTTTGTTGGTTGGGGTAACCATCTTCCCCTTCCCCTTGCCCTTGCCATGGTAGGCGGGTCCTTTCTTCTTGGCCACCTTTGGCTTAGAAGTGGAATTGTTCTTAGACCCGCCTTCATTGATCATAAGCACGGGTGAAGCCCTTTTACCCATGTGTTAGGACCCCGAAGTTGTATAGTGTTAATGTGAAATAAGCTTAAATGATGGTTCCTTAGAAAAGGGCTATATAAGGAACCTAAGTAGTCCTAATTAGATAGCCATTGCATTGTAACTGAGTTCTAGAAGCTGTGGAATGTAAATCTTATTGATTCTCTCTCATACCGAATCTCCTTTACACTTACTGAATCTCATTCTAACTTGTCTTTTCTTCTAATCTCGACATGATCTGACCTATCATTTGGTATCAGAGCTTCCAGGGAGTGATACTACATCACTAGATCGATCCAGAGATTGAAGATTATAGAATCTGAGCACTCTCGGTATATTGAATCAGATTCGGTATAATCGAATATGATAATCTGACGTTTAGATTCTTGTGATAAGTTCAGCGAAGGTGTATTAGGATGATTAGAAATAGTTTCAATCATCATTACAGCTTTTTAACATCAATTATGAAGAATCAAGTTGATTTTTAGAGTTCGTGACTAAAACTCTAGGTATTCATCATTTTCAGCTTGATTCTATAATTTAGTAAAGGTTTGAGGTTTCAGTTGTGATCGTGAGGTGTTTAATCACATTGCTGACGGTTTAATTTCATCAATTCTTCAAGTTTTAAAGATTTGATCTATATTCGGTTTCGTAACTGCCATACCGAATATGCTTCAAAGCTATTAATTCTCAATCAGTGTTGCAGATTGTGGTATGTTTGTGATTCTATCACATTCTGTTTGATCAAAGGCAGCTAATTGGTGTGATTTGAGAAAGGATTTGTTTGAATTCTAAGTTTTCATAATTAGACTCGGTATTGTCAACTGCTGCAGTTGACATTTGGTATCCTATACATTCAGTATCTTTGATATTTTGTGTGATACTAACTTGTTTCCTTGTGCAGCAAGGTTACAGAATCTAATTCAAAGGAATTGAATTGTGTTTGAATTCAAATTCATACAGAATCTGACTACCGAGTCAGATACCAAATCAAAATCTCGGTATCACTTAATTCATTGGTTTTAAGTGTTCTCAAGCTACAGAATCTAGTTTACCGAATCTATACTGAATCTGGGTGTGTTACTTGTATTTCTGATCAGTTTCTGATACAGAATCTGATTTACCGAATCTATTATAGTACAGAATCTGTACCGAATCTGCTATAGTACAGAATCTGTACCAAATCTGCTACAGTACGAATCAGATACCGAATCTGACATTTTTGTTAGATTGTTGTGATTTTTCATCCTAGATTTGTGTAATACCAAATCTTTACCGGATCTACCTCGTTTTCAAGATGTCTACTCAAGATACTTTGATCATTGGATCAGATTCCCGACCTCTAGTGTTGTTTGATGGCAAGTACACTCAGTGGCTTCACCGAATCACTCAGTACAAAGACTATAAGGGTGAGAAAGCAAAGGTCATATGGACTTCTGTTACGACCCGAAAATTTCCGACCAAATTTAAACTTAATCTTTATATAATTCCGACTTGATAAGCAATGAATTTTAATAAATCTTGAACCTCCGAAAAGATTTTTACACAAGCTTTTGGTCACCCTTTTATTTCGACGATTCACGAACGTCATAACTTGATTTAATTGTTTAATTGTTTAATTATTGTGAATATATATGGATTTATATATATTTAACTTGAAAATATGATAATTAAATATCTCATTAAGTATATTAACAAAGTATTATATATATATATATATATATATATATATATATATATATATATATATATATATATATATATATATATATATATATATATATATATATATATATATCTTCATACTACTAATTTAAAGAGTTTTCAAACAATATATATATATATTACTATTTAAACGACGTAATTAACTTATGTTAAAATGTATTTACATATAATGTATTACGAGTGTAAATACATCCTTACAAGTATTGAATATACTTTATAATATACCAATACATATAAAGGATAGATATACTCATATTTCCGTTCAATTTCCTCAAAGAATTCTACTCGCATTCATATGGTATTTTTACCCGTATTATACACAGCTTCTAGAAGTATTTACTATTGGTATATACCAATAGAAATCTGCAATTATTTGTGTAATATGTCATCCATGAGCTAATCAATTTAATATGTCATGCATGACTTAATACAATTTAACTTATCTTAGATACTTTCATTAAAAGCCAAAATTATAAGCTTATAAATAAGGACCATTTTAACTCATTTTTACTCCACATTTTCTTAAACTAAAAACACACACTTGAATGCTCTCATATCATACTTTAATCTCAGAAAATTTTCTCTTCATAATCAAGGTAAAATACTTCTCAAAATCCTTGTTCAATTCCTTGTATAGTTGCTATCTTATTATACTTATAAAACTTGTAAAAACTAGAACTTGTTTTGGTGAACACCAAGCTTGTTTGAAAAACTAATCTAATCTTTCTAAATTAACTATAATAAAACTTATTTATATGTATTATGATATTATATAAAGTTAATATAAGAACTTATAACTTGTACATATGAAGAACACCTTGAAACTCAATATATATCCTTTAATCTCCATTCAGCAAAAAGCTGGCTGTTTTAGGTCGGGAATTAAAAATCTATCTTAGACTTTGAGTTCGAGGCTAAGACTTTGGAAATATGTTAATATATGTAAATAAAACTTCCAATATTTTTTTCATGATTTTAGACAAAGTGGAAGTATTTTATCAAAAATCATATATTGGGTGGATGCCGGGATTTTTCCAAATCTGTCCACCGACATAAAGAGAGGGTAAATCTCTAAAAATTAACTTTTTGAATTGGTTTTGTAAAATTTAATTCTTAAGGAATCCATAGCAATTTGATTCATTTTAAACGGAGTTGTAATGAATATTTGAAGAGCAAAACAAAATCTGCTAAAACTAACGTTGTATGGACGAAATTTATATTATAAAAACTATATTAACCATATCCTTATTAACTTTACCTATATCCTATATATATTTGGACATGTTATCAGTAGTATAACAAAATATTATAATCTTGGTTAATTCTGTTATTGTATATATTTATAATAATATTCTTGGTACGTCCTAACACAATAAGTATACAATACGTTTTGATAAATCCTAAGACAATACGTACACAATATGTCTTAGTTAATTCTAAGATAATACGTACACAATACGTCTCTGGTTGATGCAAAGAAAATACGTATACAATACGTCGTGGGGTAATTCTAAGATTATATATATATATATATATATATATATATATATATATATATATATATATATATACATACCGATTATTGGACTGTTTGACTTTTTAGACTATTTTGGACTACTAACAAAGGACTACTAACAATGGACTACTAACATAAAATGTTAAAAATTATTATATCAGTATTCTATGAACTTGCTTTATTTTATTCATATGTCGTATTATTATCTGAATAGTTATTATTGTTATAGGTTCGTGAATCCAAGGATGACGGTCATATTTTTAATAAGTTGAAAACTTATTATTAATATACTTTTACTACTGTGAGTATATAGTCCCATTTTGAAACTCTAAAAATATTTTGGGATGAGAATACATGCATTTTATATTTTACGATATGGACACAAGTACTTAAAATATATTCTACGTTAAGTTGTACCACCTTGCATATCTTCCCTAATAGCTTGGTAACTAATATTTACATGTTGTAAGAACATGTAAGCGCGAATAATATTGATAGATCTATATAGTTTGACAACCCCAATCGGGCTAGTCGCTCTAGTATCGTAAACGGTTGCATAGTACTTCATTTTTACTACACTTGGTACAGTGTAGGGAGATTTCATAATAAAGGGAATATGCTACATTAATGGTTAAGTATGGTTACCGAAGCGCTCAACAACTTATAGAATACTTTTATACACTTGCGAGTGTACATATATTTATAACTATGAAATCTTGTTGTCTATATTTATATCGATGCTAAGCCTATATATCTCACCAACCTTTGTGTTGACTGTTTAAGCAATGTTTATTCTCAGGTCCTTAAGAAAGTCTTCCTCTGTTGCATTATATGAGCAAGCTGTGCATGGAGTCTCATGCTTTTGTTTAAATGAAGTGTTGCATTCAATAAAATCTTTGTCATGTATTATATTCGACTGTTATGTCATTTGTGTAGTATTTGGTAACCGATGTATCATGGGGATTATTTCTTAAATAATCGCCCATTTGTTTAAAACATGCATTATGTATAATAATGATGTGCTTTTTATGAAACGAATGCAATATTTTTCTAAAACGTATCATATAGAGGTCAAATACCTCGCTATGGGACCAATAAATAACGTACTGCATTTATAGTAATATGGACGAGTCATTTCAGTTGGTAATAGAGCATTGGTCTTAGCGAACCAGGTCTTGCATTAGTGTGTCTAACTGCTAGTTGTTAGGATGCATTAGTGAGTCTGGACTTCGGCCATGTCTATATGTCAAAAGTTTCGCTTATCATTTCTTGTCGGAAATTACCTATTTATCATCTTACGTCTTGACGTGTCTTACTGTAATTATTGCATAGATAGTGTATAGACAAAATTCATATCTTAGTATATCTGTTAAATCATATCTTAGCGTATATGTTACTGTAAACTTTGCCTGACATATTTCGTAAATTCCTCCGTAATCTATGAAATCTTTTATTCTATATATATAGATATACTATGTAATTAGAATACCATCCGATAGCCAGAAATCATTTCATATCGAAAAATCCTTTATTCAATCATACGAAATGGAACTCGCCACTAGTTCAAGTCCCTCAGATTCCTATATGGAGTTTCACTCGAGCTCTAAAACCAGTGTGACTGGAATGGATCAAACAATTAGCCATCATATATTCTGGATGAATTGGGGATGAGTTCGCAGTTTACTTAATCATTGGAGATAAGAAGAAGGTGATCCCTTCCATCCACCACATTTTCCTCTTGGCGAAGAACCTGAAGCACTTACCGGTGAACCTGTCCGAAACACCATTTTCTCTCTCATTTCCAGAGTATCTCATCACGATTATATACTATCTCACATTCTAGATCTTATTCATCCACTCGTCAGAACTGACAATCATCCCGGTGTAATAGAAGAAGTCAACGAGCTTCGCACTCGGGTAGTGGCTTTGAAGAATATTGTGCAAAGGTTACAAGCACCAGCAGCATCACCAGCATCAACAGTACCACCATCAGCAACATCAACAGTCCCATTACCACCATCAACAACATTCGCATCCCACACCTCAACGTCATAATCTGTACCTCGAGCATCAACGTCATACGCACCATAGATACCAAGGAGTACTAATAAAAATCAACGATGAAGTATTGATTCATAACTTCATTGGAGAAAAATTCTGCGGCGATTATGTAATCTCTAAAGTCTTAGAGATTATCTATTCCAACCTTAACCATAAATCAGATGAGTGGACCGAAATGATAAAAGGAAGAGTAGAAACTCTGATAAGAATGGTGCATGGTTTACAAGCTAGACTTGTTATACAAGCACCACCGGTAGTACCACCAGCATCACCATCAGTATCACCAACACCGGCAAAACCTGTAACACTACGAGCCCCGCTAATTCCATAATCATCAACATCATCACAAATCAACAACGCGTATATTGTATCAACGAGTTATGAAGTATTAACTCATTCCCCCAGAAGAAATTATATGTATATTTTATATATATATGAATTTTGAAATCAAAATATATCTTTCCATACTAAGCTATTATGTATGAATTAAATAAGGGTAGATACTACTCGGTTAAATTCATATTACTAATATGCTATGATGTGCATCCTTCCTTAACCATCACTAACTACGACCTCTGTTTCAACTCCATGAATTCCATTTCATAATAAACTAAGTGTATTATTCAATTACATGTTTGATTTTACACTTAGATATACTTGAAGCTTTCTAGAAAACATCATTCATATCTTACGAAGTTCGTAAGAATTCACAAGCATCAACATCCGTCACCAAGGAATGTCAATAAGAATAAATAATAAAGTATTGATTACATTAGTGAAATACTCCGCGAAGATTATGTAATCTCTATTGTTTTACAGATTATTCATTTCTAATTCCAACCGAAAATCAAATGAGCTTAATTTAATATTAACTCATTAAATCTGTATAGCATCTGAAGAAAATATACATATATTTTCATAAAGACTGTAATAAAATTCTCCTGTACCAAAATATTACTTGTGAAACTTTTAACGGGTAGGTAATACCCGAGAGATATATAAATTCACAATTAATATATTACATTCTTTGAATCTGATTCAGCAATCATCAACTATACTCACTACTTTCACAACAATATACATTCTTTCATAGAAATCAAAACAACCGTTCTCATCCAAATTCAATTTCATATTCTAATTTTGACATATCAGAATCCAAGTCAAGACTCAACGGGAGACATCACTCTTAAATCTCTACATCTTTCAAAGCTATACTTTGACTTCAAAACTGTGCTAAAACATCACTTCTATTCATTAAACCCATAAAACAATTTTCGTGTTATTCAAAAATTCATTGCAATCTACATTCAAACCCTTCATAATTCTTGAAAACACCTCAATTAAGAAACAATCGAGATGATGATCCAACCACATGTTATCCACAATCATGCATCTGGAAAACTCTCGAAACCTAAGTAGAAGTTTAACACAAATCCGTGAGCCATTAGCGTTGTTGTTGTCGAAAATAACCTTGCAATTCCTTTTTAAAGTAGCCAGTTTTGTCACGGCTCCAGCAAGTCAAATTCGACTTTTCAATCGGATAAGCCGTATTATAACATCAATATATACGTTGCCCTTTCGCCATCGTTACCGGAGCACCTTTTATATTCCACTATATTATCAGCAGATGTACCAGCAACTTCGGCTTTAGTCTCTCTGAAAAATATCTATATTATTCATGAAACCCCATCATGTACTCACCTACATCCTGAAACAATAATTGCCATACAAATTACAGGGAATCGTCAATCATCAATCTCGAATCTCGCAGCATTTTCACTTCAATTATATGTATAAATATAATGTGTAACTCCTGGAAATTTTGATCTTCAATTCTGAATTTCTGAAAAGCACCCAGTCTACGAATCAATACCCTGAATTTTGAAAAAGTTGAATGAAGCAGCAGAAACTGTAGACAACCGTAACAGTAAAAGGTTTGATGATAAAGAATAGTGTATTGGCAAAGCTCAGAAAAAGAGAAGGTTTGGAATTGGAAAATGGATTGAGCAAACCATGAAGGAGGCTGTGGACAAATCACAAAGACTAAATCTGCCTTCAAAGAATCCAAATGATTCAGTGTCTGCTGAAGTGTTTAACGAATACCTTGCTCCTTACTCTCAACTCTTGCGGAAAATATTCTTCATCATCCTCTTATCTTAAATATTCTAAGATATTATCTTATGTCCATTATAAATATCCTTCATATTTCTGAAGATATTTTCATAACCATTCTTATCTGAAATCATTTATTCCTTCGCGTTATCTGTATCACATCATAAAGAAAACTGTTTTAGTTTCTAAATATCTGAAACCTCTGAGTGTAAAGTATGAATGTTTTTGAAGTAATGTTGGGAACTGAAGCATGAGTTAGTATAATATAATGACATTTGATCAACATGATTATATTACAGTAAGTCATGCTGAGTTTCTAAATGGAACGTAATGATTCACAGACCATAACATCATCATGTGCCTTGTTACATGACTCTTACATTCAATCTAATCTCTAAACATATCAAGAACATATTCTATTGATAGTTCTATCTTTTCCTTTGGATTCTGGTAATTTCACAAGTCAAATTGTGCTATTACAATTTCTCTCTTAGAGCATTAGCTATGTTCATTCTGAATTTCATATCTATGAAATCTAGACCATTATTCGCTTGACTTGAAGTCGGGAAAAGAAGACGGAAGCATGAAACTCCAAAATATAAGGAAAAATATAAGCACGAAGACAACGCAGAAATTACAAACAGTGTATATCGATGCGTATAGCAATATAAAGACACGGGAAAACTAAGAACACTATAAACCTAAGAGCATAGTAGAAATTAACGGATTCCTTTGGTGGAAGATGAAAAGAAGAATGATAGATGTGATAGTCAAGAATATATCAAGAGTTAAAATTGGATGGAGCATATTGACGAATGTTTTGGAAGTACGAAGAAAGGAAGAAAGTATAAAAGATGGGAGATGTGGAAATAAGGAAACGTAAGAGGTTGATTTATAGTAAAATATCCGACAGAGAAATCGAGACAGATTATTGCATTAAATCGAAGAGGATCATAATTTCTTTAATCGCCGAAGAATCAAATCTTATATAGATTTCAAAGATTTTCTTTAATCCGGAGATCAACCGTGATGACGTCAAAAGATAAGACGAATCCCTATTTTCTCATTTCACTCTTTTACGATAGCTTCACTCATACGTTTCGAGTAATCGAATTATTTTATCCATATTTCTCAATCATGATAAAACCCTATGAATCAACTTATATATATTTTCATACTACTAATTTAAAGAGTTTTCAAACAATATATATATTACTATTTAAACGACGTAATTAACTTATGTTAAAATGTATTTACATATAATGTATTACGAGTGTAAATACATCCTTACAAGTATTGAATACACTTTATAATATATCAATACATATAAAGGATAGCTATACTCATATTTTCGTTTAATTTCCTACTCACATTCATACGGTATTTTTACCCGTATTATACACAGCTTCTAGAAGTATTTACTATTGGTATATACCAATAGAAATCTGAAATTATTTGTGTAATATGTCATCCATGACCTAATCAATTTAATATGTCATGCATGACTTAATACAATTTAACTTATCTTAGATATTTTCACTAAAAGCCAAAATTATAAGCTTATAAATAAGGACCATTTTAACTCATTTTTACTCCACATTTTTTTAAACTAAAAACACACACTTGAATGCTCTCATATAATACTTTAATCTCAGCAAATTTTTTCTTCATAATCAAGGTAAAATACTTCTCAAAATCCTTGTTCAATTCCTTGTATAGTTTCTATCTTATTATACTTATAAAACTTGTAAAAACTAGAACTTATTTTGGTGAACACCAAGCTTGTTTGAAAAACTTATCTAATCTTTCTAACTTAACTCTAATAACACTTATTTATTTGTATTATGATGTTATATTAAGTTAATATAAGAACTTATAACTTGTACATATGAATAACACCTTGAAACTTAACATATGTCCTTTAATCTCCATTCAGTAAAAAGTGGGCTGTTTTTGGTTGGGAATTAAAAACCTATCTTAGACTTTGAGTTCAAGGCTAAGACTTTGGAAATATGTTAATATATGTAAATAAGACTTCCAGTATTTTTTTCATGATTTTAGACAAAGTGGAAGTATTTTATCAAAAATCATATATTGGGTGGATGCCAGGATTTTTCCAAATCTGTCCACCGACACAAAAAGAGGGTAAAGCTCTAAAAATTACTACTTGGGATGAACTTTAGAATTGGTTTTGTCAAATCTACTTCTTAAGGAATCCATAGCAATTTGATTCACTTTAAACGGAGTTGTAATGAATATTTGGCTAGCAAAACAAAATCTGCTAAAATTAACGTTGTATGGACGAAATTTATATTATAAAAACTATATTAACCATATCTTTGTTAACTTTTTGTATATCCTATATATATTTGGAGATGTTATCAGTAGTATAACAAAATATTATAATCTTGGTTAATTCTGTGATTGTATATATGTATAATAATATTCTTGGTACGTCCTAACACAATAAGTATACAATATGTTTTGATAAATCCTAAGACAATACGTACAGAATATGTCTTAGTTAATTCTAAGACAACAAAAAATACAATACGTTTCTGGGTTGATGCAAAGACAATACGTATACAATAGGTCGTGGTGTAATTCTAAGATTATATATATATATATACCGATTATTGAACTGTTGGACTTTTCGGACTGTTTTGGACTACTAACAAAGGACTACTAACAATGGACTACTAACATAAAATGTTAAAAATTATTATATAAGTATTCTATGAGCTTGCTTTATTTTATTCATATGTCGTATTATTATCTGATCGTTATTATTGTTATAGGTTCGTAAATCCAAGGACGACGGTCATATTTTTAATAAGTTGAAAACTTATTATTAATATACTTTTACTACTGTGAGTATATAGTCCCATTTTTAAACTCTAAAAGTATTTTGGAATGAGAATACATGCATTTTATATTTTACGCTATAGACACAAGTACTTAAAATATATTCTACGTTGAGTTGTACCACCTTGCATATCTTCCCTAATAGTTTGGTAACTAATATTTACATGTTGTAAGAACATGTAAGCGCGAATCCTATTGATAGATCTATCGGGTTTGACAACCCCAACCGGGCTAGTCGCTCTAGTATCGTAAACGGTTGCATAGTACTTTGTTTTTACTACACTTGGTACAGTGTAGGGAGATTTCATAATAAAGGGAATATGCTACATTAATGGTTAAGTATGGTTATTGAAGCGCTCAACAACTTATAGAATACTTTTATACACTTGCGAGTGTACATATATTTATAACTATGAAATCTTGTGGTCTATATTTATATCGATGCTAAACCTATATATCTCACCAACCTTTGTGTTGACTATTTAAACATGTTTATTCTCAGGTCCTTAAGAAAGTCTTCCGCTATTGCACTATCTGAGCAAGCTGTGCATGGAGTCCCATGCTTTTGTTTAAATGAAGTGTTGCATTCAATAAAACCTTTGTCATGTATTATATTCGACTGTTATGTCATGTGTGTAGTATTTGGTAACCGATGTATCATGGGGATTATTTCTTAAATAATCGCCCACTTTTTTAAAACATGTATTATGTATAATAATGGTGTGCTTTTTATGAAACGAATGTAATATTTTTCTAAAACGTATCATATAGAGGTCAGATACCTCGCTATGGCACCAATGAATAATGTACTGCGTTTATAGTAATATGGACGAGTCGTTTCAGCTTCTCTTAGAGATGGTCCAGTTGTAGATTATCATCCGGATACTGGTATGCTAATTCCAGTCTATGAACTTTCTGGTGATAAACGTGAGAGAGCTTAAGGTGACATAGAGGCAAAGAACAATGTTATGCAAGCTATCCCATATGAGTTGTTTGAAAATATTGATAGCAACACCACTGCAAAAGATATATGGGATGAGATCAAATGACAGTAAGAAGGTTATGACATGTCAGATGTTACTAAACTGAATAAGGCTCTGGGATTTAATGAAGATTTCAAGCAGGAACCTGATGAACCACTCAAGGATACCAATCGTCATTTCAATGGTGTTATCAATGAGTTGAAAAGGTGCAAGATCATAAAAGTAAATGCTGAAGTCAACATGAAATTTCTCAAAAAGCTCAATGTTGATTGGCTTCCTTATGGAACCATTGTTCGATCTACCAAAGAGATTGACAAGTTGACTATTCATGATCTTGTTGGAGTTCTTATGCATTACCAACCTGAAGTGTCTAAACTTCAAGAAGGAAGGAAAGAGTCATCTTCAAGTGATCCTCTTGCTCTCATTGTCAAAAAGAAGAGCAAATCATTTACAACTTCCAAAAGTTTGTCCAAGAAAGTGCTTGTTGAAGAATCAACTGATTCTGAAGAGTTGAATCTTTCTGATGTTGATGATTCTCACCTTAAATTAGTCAAAATGGTAGCCATGTTCACAAAAGCATTGAACAAACACAAGTTTAAAGGCAAATCAAGCAATCAACGCAAGAACTCGTCGTCTTCCTCGTACTACAAGAAAGCTGATCACTCAAAATAACAACAACGTGCTGATGATTCTAAGAAGGATGAATCAATATGTTTCAATTGTGGCAAAGCTGGTCATTACTCTCATGAGTGTAAGATGCCTAAGAAGAAGGGTGCAGCTTATTACAAGAAGAAAATATTGATGGCTAAGATTGTAGAAACTGGGGGAGAGCTGAAACCGGTTGATGATAATTAGTTTAACTGGACTGAAGATTCAGATTCAGAGGTGGAACATGCAAATGTTTGCAAGGTGACTAAGCTCATCAAAACTAAGGAAGCAATGAAGAATTCTGACTCAGCATCTGATGATGATGAGGTACAATCATCTGAAATTCCACCTGATTTTATAAAAGTGCAAAATGACATGATGAAGAATTTGGTCTCAATGTCAAAAGAAATTAAAGGTTTAAAATCTGAAAACAAGATTTTAAAAGATAAAATCAAACTTTCTGAGACCAAACCATCTTCATCTAAATTACAATCGAAATTGCAAAGATTGACTGTCCAACTCAGCTCCACGGAAACTGAGTTGGAAGATCTTAAAAAAATCAATTCACCCGATTAAGGTCGAAAGGACAGATTATCGTCTAAAATTGGAACGACTTGCAGAAAAAGTTTAATTTCTAGAAAAAGATCTTTCTGATTTGAAAACTCAACATGAACCCACACTTTCAAAACTAAACAAGAAAATTATTCAATTGAAAAATATCATAATTGGAAAGAACTCTGAAATCTCTTCATTGCCAATAGAGTCTTTTTAAATGAAAGCACAACTTGCTCGATATGAGGAAAAACTCTATCGAACAGATCAATCCAAAGCTATCATGAATATGGAACTTTCAAATCAAATGATTTTCATGAATAGACCAAAAACAATTCATGGTGACAAGTGGGGGTTGGGTTATGAAGATCCTAACATCTTAGATAATGCTTCCAAAAGGATTCCAGGATTATATCATTCTGATTACTTTCAAGCTGGTTTACCATCTCATTTTGTGCATGCTTTTGATGCTGATTTTGATGATATTATTGTTAATCGCAAATCTAGGAAATACCATCAAATTAGCTTAATGTATGAGAAAATTAATGCTAAAATGGGTAAATCAAATCCTGATTTCTTGAAGGAACTTGTTGAAACTGAAAAGAATATGCAACAGGAAAATTATGTACCTAAGCGTAGACTGGTTTATATCCAAACACTCGTGCTAGAGAAATACATTTTAATGCTTGAGAATGAAGTGTTTAACAAACCTAGTTCTAGCATTACTGCCATAGATGAGGTGTTTGATGAACCAACTTTTGATGTGAAACCAATTCTACCGGCCTTACCTGCGTGTTCTGATAATGGTTTCTGTGAAGACCTAGCATATGAACTAACCGTCTTCTTTGAGACAGAATCCCTAGGTCAAACTGATTTAGATGTAAAGGTAGAACCTCGAGATGAACCAACTGTTGAAAACTTAATAGACTTTGACACAACAATTGATCCTTTGAATGAATTTTATGCAAACATACCTGTTGTACGAAACTTAAAACGTATATTAGGTATAGTTGAACAGGAAAATGTTGATTTGCAACTTAAGTGTCAATCATTAGAACAAATGCTTGATTTGTGTGATAAGTTGCCTCTACTTCCTAAAAAAGAATGTACTTATGATTTTAAGGAAGTGCTAGTTTCTGCAGAGGAATTATGTCTTGAGATTAAGAGCTTAAAACAAAAAATAATTCAACTAAAACAGGCTAACATACTTAAGCAATCATCTAATGTTAAAACCAATGTGCCTGAATGTGTTGGTGGGATTAATAAGAAATGGAAGGGAACAACAAAATCTACGAATGCAAAACCCATTACTATTCTTCAAAACCCACTACATTCTCAATTTGGTAAACGTGTTTCAAAAGTTGCACCTTCAACTCAATTTGTTGTCAAGAGAGTTCATTCTCAAAATGGTTCTGTGTTAACTGTAAAGATTCCTATGATTCAAATGTCAAATCAATCAAAGGAAAGTCTTTTAATGAAATCAGTCAAGTCAACACAACACACGAGTCCAAAACCTAATTTGAGTGAGTATGATGCAAAGGAACGTAAAATCAAATTGGAAATTATAACGACCCTCATTTTTTCATTCTATATTTTCCATATTAAATGCCCAACAATATAATTAAACTTAATGATTTAACTTTAATCAATAAATTGTTAAGCATTAAGAATTATAAAACATATTAGTTAACTTTGTGCAATAAACGACAAGTTAATAAAATACGGAAATAAAAAGCTAATTAATTTTCGTGAACAAAATGTAATAAACTAAAGCTTAATGTATATAACTTAATTAATCTTAAAAAAGTTTAGAATTATATAAGCTAATCTAAAGTACAAGGTTTAAAACGAAAAATCCCAACTACTCCCTTAAAAAGCCCTAGCCAAAAATTTTAAAAAAAAGTGAAATGCCCATTATACCCCTCCCAATTTTCGGCCAAGGCAACTCCCCATCACCTCCTCAAACCTTAACTTGTTCCCTAAGTAAAACTTAACCTAATTCTAGAATTCTTTAATCACTCCTATAAATAGAGACCTAGGCTAAACCATTTTCTTTTACCAAATCAAAATCACAAATCTCTATCAAGTCTCTCTCCCTCTCTCTTATTTTCGGCCAAAAAACGAAAATCACCACCACCACCATCAAAAATCATCATCATCTTCAAGGGTTTTCAAATCTTTTGATCTTCATCATCAAGTGTTTCTTCTTTTCTTTTGTTAATCATCTTCAAATCTTCAAGGTATAACATAAACCCTAAACTTATTTACATAACCTTTGATCTTTGTTCATACTCATGTTACAATCTTGTTAATTCATATACATATACATTAAATACATGTACATGCAAAGATATATATATATATATATATATATATATATATATATATATATATATATATATATATATACATATATATATATATATATATATATATATATATATACATGAAAGAAAAAAAATTAATATGTATGTATATGTAGTCGACCAAAAAAAAAGAATAAGGGTGTTTGATCTTTAAAACCTAGAGATTTGCTAAAAGATTTGTTAGTGTTTAAATTAGGAAACAAAGTATATACATATATACATATACATATTCGATATATATATATATACATGTAAAAAATATTTTTATATATATACATATACATATGGTTTTTAAAAAAAACTATATATATATACGATATACATATATATACATAAACATCAAATAAATAAAACCCTAATTAAACCTAACACTAATTTATTAAACCCTAATTTAATAAAACTCTAATACATTAATTAAAACCATAATCATTTATTTATTACTAAACCCTAATATTAAATACTTCTTTAATTAACTAAAACCCTAATACTACCTATACTATATTATTAATACTACTTAACACTTATACACTTATACTACTACTTAACACTTACGCTATTACTAATACTTATAATATACTACTTATAGTATAACACACGATTACCATAGTCATTCACGATAGCGTGAAATTACTTGAACATTGACGTTGCTTAAGGCCTAGGGTGATCATTGGTACCACTATGGGACACTTGTGGATTACGAATGCCAAACTTAGATTTTGGTCAAGAATCCCTGTTTCAACCGGTAACAATTGGTCATTCTAGTGACTCGGCGGTGGCATAGATGTTTGGGTATGATCCACAATATCAACTCGACTATAGTAATCATACACTTAGTTACTTTCACACTTAATAAGTGATAGACTTATTAAGGACAACTCACTAGTATTCAACACTAACTTACTAAAAATGAAAACTTTCTAAAAGTGGAAACTTACTAGGAATGGAACTTAGTAAAACGAACTATACTTAAAACACTTTCATACTTAAACTTAAACTTAAACTTGGGCAAACACTTAACTACTCTTAAATGTCCTTAGGTTGACTTTCTGCTCATTCATCCAAACTTTTGATTCTGAGGAATAACGATCTCTCTCTACTTACTAAGGTGAATTCATAGCCCCACTCTTTATTGCATGCAACTTATTTAACTTTTTGGGGTGAGACACATGCTACTTTTACTATTTACAATTTAGACACAAGTACCAACTGTTAAACTATGCTATACCCGGCTATGTCCGACTAAGTCCCTACAGTGATATTTTTAATTTCTCGTTAAATGCATTCTTAATTATTGGTGGTAGGCCTATCGGGAGTAACGTCCCCGATACATTTAACCAAGTCATTGTATTACTTAATAATGAAATTAAACTGACAAGTATAGACACAACTTGTCATTGCGGAAAACTTTGAACGTTTAGTCTAAATATCATGAATTGGCATAACTTTTTGATCCCTGCGAGATCAACCTTATAAACTAAATCTTGTGGTCTAAAACAACGGTCAAACATATTTGTTAAACCTATGAACTTCACTCAACCTTTTTGGTTGACACTTTAGCATGTTTGTCTCAGGTGCCAATTGATCAAGCTTATTTACTTACTGCTTATGTGATGCTACTTGGACTTAGGATCAAGAGATATTGCATTTATTATTCTTGCATTTGAAACAATTACTTTATTGTACTTTCCATTATTGTAACGACATTTCATTTTCCGCTGCGTACTCAATAAAGTTTGTTTCTATCATTTAGTATTGTTCTCGTATATTATAATATGTTGGTTTATTTGATATTAAGTCACATTTCGCCCAGGCCCTAACTGGGGGTGTGATAGAAATTTTGCAAAATCAATCATCTCATGTGTCAACTGAAAAGTTTGGACGTCTAACTAACAGAGGTGTTTTTCGTGTCACAGGTCATAATCCAAATTTGACTTACAAGTCTGTATGGGTTCCTAAGTCCACGACTAAGAAAGTAGCAACCAAACCAAAGCAATCTACTAGTCGACCAAGGAAATCATCTCATGTCTTTCAATTTTCGTCTGTGAACAACACATCTGCGTGGAATAAGTTGTGTGTTAAGACTTTTGATAATGATGTAAAACTTGATATTACGTACGAAGCTTCATGTAATGTGGTTTTAAATAATGCTTTATTGTCTAAATTGCATGATGCTTTACGTGATTATCTCATTATTGATCCAAATTTATTATTGGTACTAACCATAGAGGACACAAGAAACTTTGGGCACCTAAACTCTAGGAAATTAACGTTTTCAGGGTTTCGACATCTGTGTTTGGTATATCGATTCCGGTTGCTCTCGACACATGACGGGCGATAAATCCTTGCTTATCAATTTCGTTGAAAAATTCCTAGGAACGGTTACTTTTGGAAACGATGAGATTCCAGCAATAACAGGTTATGGAGATTTTGTGAAAAATGGCATAACGATCAAACGGGTCTCATATTTTGAGGGTTTGGGATGCAGTTTATTTCGTGTGTAAGCCAATTTTGTGACGGAGATCTCAAGTTTTTGTTTGAACGTCGTCAATGCCCGGTGCAATCCACCGATGGAAACGATCTCCTTGTTGGTAAACGTTGTGCTTCACTTTATACTATTGACCTCAATGATGCACCCTCACATGCAACCATGTGTTTGGTTACTCGTTCGACAAAGGAAAATTCATGGGTATGGCATGACCGGATGTCACACCTGAATTACAAGGGTATTAATCGATTGGTCTCTAAAGACCTAGTTGATGGTATTCCATGCTTTCAATATGATAAGCATCATGTGTGTCCATCATGTGCGATGGGTAAGCTGAAACAGACTAGTCATCCGCTTAAGCAAAACCCCAGTACTTCATCGTCCTTGTAATTATTACATATGGACTTATGTGGATCCATGCGTATTTCTAGCCTTGGTGGTCGGAAACATGTGCTTGTCATTGTAGATGACTATACCCGATTTACGTGGATTTTCCTTCTAAGGACTAAGTCAGAAACCTCCGCCATTATCATTGAGTTCATCAAAAAGACTCAACGCTCTTTTAACAAACATGTTAAGAGTATTCGAACTGATAATGGGAAAGAATTTAAGAATGACCTGCTTGATAGTTATTTGAAAGACCAAGACATTGAACATCAATTCTCTGCTGCACCAACCTCTCAACAAAATGGAGTAGTCGAACGACGTAATCTTACGTTGTGTGAAGCAGCTCGAACGATACTTGCTTACTCCAAACTACCTCTGAAAATGTGGGGGGAGGCCATTTCCACTGCATGTTATACTAAAAATCGTTGTATCATTAATAAACATTTTGATAAAACTCCTTATGAGTTACTATGTGGTAGACGCCCGAATGTCAAATATTTCAGTGTCTTTGGTTGTATATGCTATGTGCTTAACAATTTTGACAGCCTCGAAAAGTTTAATCCTCATGGCGATCAAGCCATATTTCTCGGTTATTCTTCGAACAAAGTTGCCTATCGTATCTATCACAAATGGACAAAGACGATCAAGGAAAGCATTAATGTAAGGTTCGATGAGTTATCGGGAATGGCTTTTGAACAACTCAGTTCAAAACCCAATCCTAACCTGACTACTTCTTCTTCCGCGCAAAATTCAATTTTCTTGAAGAAGGCTGTTCCTACGATTACAACAGAGGAACTGGATATCTTGTTTGATAGTCTTTATGCTCCTCAAAGGAATTCAAATGTTCAAGCCGTACCGGTTACACCATCACAGTCAACTACTGTGGAGACTCAACCAAGTCTTTTCGATGAAGACACAACACCAACTGATTCACCCGTTGCTTCTTCATCCTCCCTCCCACCTCCTGATGCTAATCTTAAACCAATTCAAGATACATCTATTAATACAACTCCAGTTGTTTCTCCAGATACTCAACTAAATCCATTGGAAAGTGTTACATCAGATCAAGCGGATCAAGGCTCAACATCAACAACGGTTGATGTTTCAATGGATACCACTGATGTACAACCTCTTCCACATAACAATTGATGGACTAAAAGTCATCCAGTTGATCTTATCATTAGAGATGCATCTGCTCCAGTCTCAACTCGAAGGGCAACTAGGAATATGTGTCTATACACTGCCTTTCTTAGAAGATTGAACCAACAAAGGTTGCTAAAGCTTTACTAGATCTGAACTGGTTGGTAGCAATGCAAGAAGAGATCAATCAATTTGATCGTTTGAAAGTATGCTGATTAGTTCCAAGACTAACGGGTCAACGACCAATAGGGGTTAAGTGGATATTTAAGAACAAGAAGGATTCTGATGGAATTGTGTTTCGAAATAAGGCACGTCTTGTGGCCAAGGGATATCGACAACAAGAGGGTATTGATTATGATGAAACGTTTGTTCCGATTGCTAGGATTGAGGCTATTCGTATTTTCCTTGCATTTGCTTCTCATATAAAGTTCACGGTGTTTCAAATGGATGTCAAAACTGCTTTTCTGAACGGTCATCTTCAAGAGTAAGTTATGTTGATCAACCAGAAGGCTTTGTCGATCCCATTCATCCAAACCGCGTCTACTACTTGGAGAAAGCTTTGTATGGTCATAAGAAAGCACCGCGTGCATGGTATGAGACCTTAACAAAGTATTTGCTGGACAATGGCTTCTCTCGTGGAACGATTGATACAACGCTATTCATCCATAAAAAAACGGTCACATTCTCTTGGTTCAAATTTATGTTGATGACATTATTTTTGGTTCCACGTCCCCTGCCTTATGCAAAGAATTTGGTGACCTTATGGCCAACAAATTTGAAATGAGCATGCTTGACCAGTTAAATTTCTTCTTGGGGTTACAAGTAAAACAATTGCCAAATGGGATTTTTATCAGTCAAACAAAGTATATCAATGATATGCTAAAACAATTTAAAAATAACTGCTTTAAAACCAATGACAACCCCAATGAGGACTTTACTGGATACTGATGCTAATGGGGACCCTTTGATATTACGCTTTATCGAAGCATGGTTGGTTATTTAATGTATCTGACTGCAAGTAGGCCTGACATTACACTTGATGTAACTGTCTGTGCCCGCTTTCAGTCAAACCCTAAGAAATCCCACTCCAAAGTGGTTGTTAGGATTTTTCAGTACCTTAAAGGTACACCTAACCTTGGGATCTGGTATCCTCATGGATCCGATTTCAATCTCAATGCTTATATTAATGCGGATCATGGCCGTTGCCATGTTGATAGAAAGAGCACATCTGGATCAATTCAGATGTTGGGGAATAGGCTAGTTGGTTGGTCATCCAAAAAGCATAACTGTGTGTCTTTATCAACAGCTGAGTCTGAGCACATTGCTGCAACTCACTGTTGTTCACAAGTTTTGTGGATGCAAACTCAACTTTTGGACTATGGCTTTAAGATTTCTAAGACCCCAATTTACTGTGATTCACAAAGTGCTATAGCAATTACAAGCAACCCGGTCCAACATTCTAAGACTAAACACATTGACATTCGTTATCATTTCATTAAGGACCATGTAGAAAAAGGAGATGTAGAGTTATACTTAGTGCCTACCAAAGTACAATTAGCTGACATGTTCACTAAGCCTTTAGATGAACTTAGGCTAAAGTTTTTGATCAAAGAGTTTGGCATGGTAGAGTATAGTGTTTGACATTCTTTAGATCTGTTGGGACATATACTTGGGATATTGTGTTTAGGGGGAGTAGATACTTTCTAGGGGGAGCAACTGCTTTCTTATGCTTTTGTTAACATCTTTCAAGGGGGAGCCTTTTTAGGTCTGTGTTAACTTGCTGGGATTAAGTTTCAATGGTTACAAAAGGGGGAGGTAACTCATTGATATCATATTTTAAGGGGGAGTTAATTCATTTTCTTGGGAACATATCAAAATGGTGATTTACTTTCTTGTATATCACATTTTGAGGGGTAGAAAATGAGAGAAAATGAAAAGAAAATTATTTTTCAAAAGTGAATTTCATATATTCTTTGTTTATATCTGAAAATAATTCACTAAGACTTGTATACATCTCAGTATACAACCCGTTTTAACAATTGGTATCACTGAAGATTTGTACTTTGTACATAATTCAAAATTTTCTAAGTGCAAATCTTGTTTTATAAAATTCATAAAAATTGGAAAAGATAAAATCCAAAAAGATGTGAATTTTAAATGAATAAATGCTAATTTTAGCATTATAACCCAATCTGACAACCAACTGCATAGATTTGGTAAGTTCAAAATTTTAATAAATTGCTCAGAAATGTTCTACATAAAAAATGTGATAGTCTTGAATGAGTTTTGATAAAGATTTGTCAAAATTTGAAGAGAATTTGTTTGAATTTGAAAATTGGACTGCATTCGGTATTTAAGGCCCATTCGGTAAAGCCCATGTCTTCAAAACATTCGGTATCTATAAATAGCAGGGTCAAAGTCAAACTTTTTCTCACTTTACTCTAATTGCATACCGAATCTGAACTAATCTACCGAGTCTACCTAATCTACCGAATCTGTCTCTCTGTATCTTCAAATCTTTGGTATATTCTTGTTTTAATTAAATTTAAGTATCACATATTGTAGATCTGAGATAATTGAACACTTTTAAACCAGAAAATAATGCAAATAACATGATTGTGACTCTTAATTTTGAAAAAAATGTTGATTATACCGAATCTGTGTCGAGTTTCTTATTTCTAAGATTAAACTCATCTGATTTGGTTAATTAACATAACTTCTTGTTAAATCTATGTTAAATTAGTTGATCTATCAATTGACCGAGTCTGATTACATGTTTAATTGAATATTTGATGGATTCTATAGATACCGAATGTGTTATTGCTACTGTACCGAGTCTGTTCAAATGATTAACATGCTTTTCAGCTTTTATTGAGTTGTTAATTGATTATGATCATATTTTTGCATGATATAAAACTAAACATGCATGTTTGGGTGATTATGTGTGATTTTTGAAGATACCGAATCTGTTCTTGGCATTTTTACCGAGCCTTGTGACGACCCGGAAATTTTCGACCAAATTTAAACTTAATCTTTATATGATTTCGATACGATAAGCAAAGTATGTAATGTTGAGTCTAGAAAATTTTGAAACGATGTTTATATATTCAATTGACCTTCGACTGCTCTCGACGATTCACGAACCACTATTTGTAAATAGATACATATATATTTAAAATATATGAATTTAAAATATAAATTCAAATATTATATGACTTAATTGTTAGAATTAATAATGTAAAATAAAATTATATAAAATATAACTATATATGTAAATAATGTATAATGAATATATATATATATATATATATATATATATATATATATATATATATATATATATATATATATATATATATATATATATATATATAGTTTTGAATTTATTTTGTAAGCAACAATAACGCTCAATTGTCATTTGATCGATAATAAGTAAGTTAAAATCAAACTTATATTATTTTAAAATAAACGGTGATTCAAAAATGAGTTCTATAAATTTTAGGCTTACTAAAAATGTATTTAGGAACTAATTGTTGTATTTTAAAACTTTTTATATTTTACTTGGAGTTGGGAGTGAATAATTAATGTAATTTTTATTTAATAGTCAATGCTCGAATTTTATACCATAATGACCAAAATAAATAAATATAGTTCATTTAAAAATATGGGATTTTTCTGAACACTTTTATCTGCCACTGAATCATCAACGGAGTACGAATTAATAGTCCATGAAAACTGTCGACAGAATAATAAGTTAACTGATCCGTGAATTTGAATGTATCAATCAATCTTACTGTTTTCTCCTTTAAATTATGACCTTATGATTTCTTAATTATTACTCCGTATTATATTATTGTTACTTTATGTTATTTTCATCTATTACCATTTTGTGATTTCTATCTATCCTCTATCATCTATAAGATATACTACCTCCGTCCCACCACAAGTGTCCACATTTCTATTTTGGGATGTCCCATTTCAAGTGACCACTTTGTGTTTTAACCAATGAGAATGAGTTATTCTGGACAGAGAAGATTTCTGATTGGTGGAGAATGAAGTTAGTGGGATTTCCTAAAACTGTGTGCAAAAAGTAAGTGGACAATTGTAATGGGATGGAGGGAGTATATCTCTACATATACTTATGCAGAGACTACAACACCCACAAACCCACACAACTCATCTTCTTCTCCATATTTCAATTGATTAATTTTTGTGTTTTACTTCAATCATCATACCACCTTAATTGTTGTTGGTCGAGGTAGTGCACCACCACTTTATGTTCCATATAATTCTTCAATCACCAACCTTATGCTTGCTTGCTATACGTCAAGCTACACATACAATCATCACCAAAAAACTATGTACTTGCTTCTAATTACCATCGTGGACAACCACCCTACCATCGAGCTAGATTCACAATCCATCATTTACTGTTTCTATTCGTTCTACAACCGAGAACCTACCAACCATAACCGCCTCCTGTACAAGATTTTATGTTTCCTGTTTTAGCATAACACCACAAACACCCGTCATCTAAACCTATGATAATCATCCGCCAACCTTGCACCACCTCTAACCTTCGAACCCCTCCAAACAACCACCATAGAAGACCTCCTTCTCCATTACAACCCACTACCACCGTGAACCATAGAATCACCTAAACCCATTACTTTTTTCTTCAGTTCATAACCCACCTTGATCACCTTCCATCACTATAGATATGTTATGTTTACGTTCACCATCTCCATTTTTCTGCTACTTTATAAAACCCAACACAACCCAATTATTTCCTGCACATGCTACTCAAAGAGTCTACTACTCAATCACGTGCTTATAAACCGTTGGGACATGTTCACTATTATAAGAGGCTGCTGTGATGCAGTCATGAACCACTTCAAACCACCATGTAACCGCCGTCATCCACCACCTCTACAACCCACTTTCACCACCTTGAATCTCTCAATTTCTCTCTCTCTCTCTCTCCTAATTTTCTTTGAACTCGCGACAGCCTAACACCCTACACTTCCTGCTATTCGCTTGTTTCTGTTTCTAATACATTCGAAAACCACCAACACACTAAAGTATGGCTGCTGCATCAACAATATCTTTATATTTTTTTGGCTTCCTGCTCTAACAACGACTCCTATCACTAGATTTTTATTATTATTTTTCTATTTTGAATATGTTACTGGCCGACAATAATAACATGGGGGACCTGGAATGATTACTGCATCTGTTTTATAAATAAATAAAAAGAAACGAAAGATTTCTGCTGCAGCTTCCATCGTTATTTTTTTTCTTCTTTCTTCTCAGCCCATTATGTAACTATAGCCCAATCTCATAATATATTTTTATCAGTCCACTGTTAGCCCATGATTGGTTTAATTCAATAATCTCAAGCCCAACGGTATATTACTACTGCTTATAGACATTTGATGTTTCCTATTCGGGTTACCCTGATGCTTGCTCGATTAAACAACCACAATCGAACCCTTGAGTTGATTAATTCTTTTCTTGTATGATCGACACCACCAAGGATTGATCCATCTGTTTTGTTAAGCTGCTGCTTCCAACGATTGTTTTTTACCTATATCGAAACCCACAATTTAATGATGATAAATGGTGGAGATGATAGAGAAAATAAATGATGATTACGTTTATTATGGTGATTATATGAAGATTAGGATAATCGTGATTATGAATAAGATGATGTTGTGATCAGATAAAAAAAATGATGAGACGTATATGAAAGAAGAAGAAACAGATAACGGGTTAAAGAGAATTAAATTAGGAATTAGAACAGAAAATGGGAAGTTTTGAGTGTGTGGTCATTGAATGACAGGTCATGTGTTCGAGCCCAGATCATGGCATTTTTTTTTTTAAAAACTCGTTTCTTCAAAGGTTGTAATTTTTATCCATTATTATTATCATTACTAATTATTATTATTATTATTATTATTATTATTATTATTATTATTATTATTATTATTATTATTATTATTATTATTATTATTATTATTATTATTATTCTTATTATTATTATTATTATTATTATTATTATTATTATCATTATTGTTATGCTATTATTATTACTTACTAGTATAAGTATTATCATTATTATTATGATTATGATTATTATTATCATTATTAAGAAAACAATACAACCTATTATTATTATTATCATTAATATTAGTATTATTATTATAAGTAGTATTATTTATATTACCATTATATTATTAATATGATTATCATTATTAGAATTGTTATTATTAATAATTATTATTAATACAACTATATTATTAAGAGAATCATTTTTAGGAAAACTATCATTTTATCATTATTATTAAAAACATCCTTTTTAGTAAAACTATCATTTTTACTAAAGTTACTATTTTTTATTAAAATTAACATTTCTATTAAAACTATAATTTTTAATAAGATTGTCTTTATTATAAAAACTATCATTACTATTATCATTAATAGAATTATTAATATTATTATCATTATTATTAATATTAGTATTATCACTATTAATATTTCAAATATTATCTTAGTACTACTGAAGTACAGTTTTAACAAATAATTAATATATATATATATATATATATATATATATATATATATATATATATATATATATATATATATATATATATATATATATATATATATATATATATATATATATATATATATATATATATATATATATATATATATATATATATATATATACGTATAACATAACAAATTTAACATTTTTATATACAAAATGAATATATGAAACATATATATTATTAATATAAAAATGATATAACTAATAAATTTATATATATATTTGTTCGATTACAACTATGTATATTAATAAATACACAAATGATATAGGTTCGTGAATCCGAGGCCAACCCTGCATTGTTCAATATCGTCATATGTATTTTTACTACAAAATACAGTATTGTGAGTTTCATTACTCCCTTTTTAAATGTTTTTGCAATATATATTTTTGGGACTGAGAATACATGCGCTTTTATAAATATTTTACGAAATAGACACAAGTAATCGAAACTACATTATATGGTTGAATGATCGAAGCCGAATATGCCCCTTTTGCTTGGTAGCCTAACAATTAGTAAACTGATCTACTAATTGACGCGAATACTAAAGATAGATCTATTGGGCCTAACAAACCCCATCCAAAGTACCGGATGCTTTAGTACTTTGATGTTATTTTATCATGTCCGATGGATGTCCCGGAATGATAGGGGATATTCTTATATGCATCTTGTTAATGTCGGTTACCAGGTGTTCAACCCATATGAATGATTTTTATCTCTATGCATGGGACGTATATTTATGAGAAATGAAAATCTTGTGGTCTATTAAAATGATGGAAATGAATGATTATGATAAACTAATGAACTCACTAACCTTTTGGTTGACACTTTAAAGTATGTTTATTCTCAGGTATGAAAGAAATCTTCCGCTGTGCATTTGCTCATTTTAGAGATATTACTTGGAGTCATTCATGACATATTTCGAAAGACGTTGCATTCGAGTCGTTGAGTTCATCAGGATTATTACTAAGTCAATTATAGTTGGATATACTATGAAATGATATGCATGCCGTCAACTTTCGATGTAATTAAAGTTTGTCTTTTTAAAAATGAATGCAATGTTTGTAAAATGTATCATATAGAGGTCAAGTACCTCGCGATGTAACCAAATGTAATGTATTCGTCCAGATGGATTATGACGGGTCATTAAAAGCCTGTAATTTGGTACTTTCAAAATTTGAGATTTTCAACTTGATAAATCTTGCATGCTTTATTTAAGTCTTTGGTATAAAAACTCAAGCTTATTTGGTTACAGAATCTCAAGTTTTCATGACTACCGAATCTGCTTGATTTGTGCTTAAAAATGACTAAGTGTTGTTTTGATTCTTTGTGTTATATAATTGACTTTGCATGATGATTTTATACTGTAATGAATATCATATGAATGTCATATTTGTCAATTACTTGTTCATATTTGGAATAAATGATTTTTATAACTTAGAAAAACCATAAAAATTATAAAACTTGAAAAATACAAAGGATTTCAAAGGCAAATAAGAATAGAGATATGTGCTTTATGTTGAACATCTTGTGGTCTTTTATTTCTTATGTATACAGCTAAATGGCGAACAATCACTTCATCAACTCTGAAACCAACATTCCCTGCAACTATTGGACTGCAATATTAGAGAGGCATACAATGTGGCCTGCTCTAAGCTCAACTGCCAGTGTGCCTGTAACAGATCTGGAGCTACTGAACAGAACTATTAGGTTTGTGGAAGCTACACAACCTACTGCTGCAAATTCAGAGGGTGCACAAGCTCGATTTGAGTTTGAGCTAAGAGGAGTACAAGGGATGAGGAGTATCACAAAAGCTGACTTCAGAAGGATCTTTCAGCTTCCTCTTGTACAGAATGCTCCTGCTTTCCCTGCTACTCAGTAGATGATGTCATCATCTTTTATCTTGGTTATGTTGGAGCTACCAATGTTCCACTGGCTAAATTTCAGAATAAATACTTGCACTCAAGGTGGTATGTGATCTTCTTAATCATCAACAGATGCTTGTTGATGACAAGGAGTGGATCAGACAGCTTGACGGTGCCAATGCTGAGGCTGTTCTACTCATTCACAAGAGTAGAGACTCCTAACTATGCAGAACTTCTATGGGATTTGGTTCAAGCCCAATGTAAGACCCAAATATTTATTGTACATAATGTATTTATGGTGTACAATACGTGTATGAAGTGTACGAAGCATGTACGTGTTGTTTGCTCGAACGTCGAAGGAAACTGGACGTTGTCTGAAGTGACAAGGTGTGTACGTATCTTTTCAACCCCAAATAAAGTTTGAGTTGATGTTTCAAAGCCTTACCATTGGAAATAAAATCTTATTACGTTTCCAACGATATTTGATTCATCGAAAAACGGACCTACGGTCAAAAAGTTATGGCCATAACAAGTTTCTGAAAACGGACCTGAAGGTTGGAGCGGCGCTCCAACCTATGGCGCGGCGCTCCGATCGTGTCAGAAGCAATTTTCAGCTTTTTTAAAGGTTTAAATGAGGGGTACTTTGGTCTTTTCAATTGGGGTCGGTTTAGGGTCACCAAAACTGATCTAGAACTCCATTGAAGCTCATTTCTCACCCACACAAACACTCTCATCCATACGTAGAGAGAGAGGAAGAGTTCTAGAGTGAGAGAGCTTGAATTGGAGAAGAAGGAGTTGGATTTTCACCAAAGCTCGGGTTTTAAAGTTGTTCTACTCATCAACGACATCGTTTTGGTGGTATTGGTAAGTTCAAACTCCGAATTACATTTGTTAGATTTGATATTCAAGTTAGGGTTTGAGTTTGATTTGTAGTGAAACCATCTTAGATGATGAAATGGGTTTATGGTGACTAGTTATTCTTGTCACTTGGCGGGTTTTGGGTTGGTTGACTATTTGGCCTTGATTAGGCTTTAATCTTGAGTTTAATCACTAGGTTAGTGATTATGGAAGTGTTGGAACCACTTTAGGTGAATTTGGGTTGACTAATTTTGACTAAAGTCAAAATTAGGGTTTGGTGATGATTATGACCCAATTGTCGATTTAATAAGGTTTATAAACTTAAAATGGATTAAGTTGAAGTATAAAACCGAGTTAAATATATTTTGGTGTCAAAACTTGCTAATGGCGTAATATTGACTTCTTATGGGTCAAATTAGGGTTTAAGTGTCATTTTGGGCAAGATATGTGTTTAACACCTATGATTGAGTTTGATTGGCATATTAGGACCATTCTCACTTGCGTAAGTGATTATTGGTTAGTCTGGGCGCGATTTGTGCTTGGACGTGCATGTGGGTCGAAATTGCACTAGTAGTCAATTTGGGTTGATTTGTATATCCACCCTAATTGTGTTACTTGTTATGTGATAAATAGAATAGGTACATTCCATCCGCGATTGCGGATTATTCGGTGGCATTCTTCAAGATGACAAGGTGATTGTTAATATCCTATATGCATATGTATGTGTAGGATGGGTGCGGGTCGGGAGAAGGGGTTCTTGCTTATAGAGCTCGCTTCTCGTATAGGTGGAATTGTTGGACTTGTGTATAGGTCCAATTGGCACGGTTGTGCATTTTGGTTGACCACTTTGGCGAGGTGCACACTTTGTGTGTACGTTATCACATGGGCGTGTGATGTGGACTTATATAACCCCAATGACGAAGGGTTAATATAGTGAGTGGAATAATTATATGTGTAGGTATATAATGTATCTATTTGTTGTGGCGTGAAATGTGTAGTGTCGAGGTGCTAAGACACCACGTTTCACGTGATGAGTGAAGCATCGAGGTGTTAAGATGCCACTCGGATGCCACTCGGAGTGAAGCATCGAGGTGTTAAGATGCCACCTAGGGGTGTAGTGTCGAGGTGTTAAGACACCACTCCGTAAAATAATGAGTGAAGCATCGAGGCTTTAAGATGCCACTCGGGGTGAAGTGCTGAGGTGTTAAGGTGCCACCCTAGGGGTTAGTGATACGAGGTGTTAAGTACCTTAACGGATGTTATGAACACCGATGGCGTTTTTGCGAGCGCCATTCCCTTGTGCGATTGGTTAACCATGGTTATTGTGTTGTAAGCGTAAGCAAATTATGTTATTCGATATATATATATATATATATATATATATATATATATATATATATATATATATATATATATATATATATATATATATATATATATATTGTATACATATAATGTTGTATTGTCGTGATGTAGCTAACCCTCCGGGTGTAGCTTATTGGCATTGTTCACATCGTTGTTGGTGAACTTATATTTTGTTGATGTATCTTTAGCTCGTTGCTTAGAGATCTTACGGTATGCTTAGACTAGCTTGCCTTTATGCTTGGATGCTCCGGTATGCGGTATTTGGTTTTGTGTGGCGTGTCCATTTTATGCATATATATGTATGTAGTATATTCTCACTCACTAAGCGTTAGCTTACCCTCGCATTGTTTATCTTTTTATAGATTTGCATGGATGCGCTGGCTCAGGTAAGCGTGGGACTAGTGGACTCGCGTAGTTGCTTTAGAAGGCTTGCTTTTGGATTGATTAGGATTGGGTAGCGTATCCCCAATTGCCATGCTTGGCTTTATTTTGTGTTAAAAGTCGTGTGGTCGAAAACTTGAAATTGGTACTTAAAGGGTAATTTGGGCATATGTGGGCCCGATGTCGTAAAACCCTTTTTATTGATGGAACGTGTTAGTCTTAACTATTATAATATGTTGTGAAAACCGTTTAGTCTAAATGTGTCGGGAAGTGGTCAAACATTTTCGCATTTGGGACTTTTTGGGACAGCAGCCTGTCCAGGCCCTTTTGCGCGCCGCACGGGGTCATGGCGCGCCGCGTGAAATGTCCCGTTCTTATTGATTAAAAACGTTCCATATTAATTGATTTCGTTGCGAGGTTTTGACCTCTATATGAGACGTTTTTCAAAGACTGCATTCATTTTAAAACAAACCATAACCTTTATTTCATAAATAAAGGTTTAAAAAGCTTTACGTAGATTATCAAATAATGATAATCTAAAATATCATGTTTACACACGACCATTACATAATGGTTTTCAATACAAATATGTTACATCGAAATCAGTTTCTTGAATGCAGTTTTTACACAATATCATACAAACATGGACTCCAAATCTTGTCCTTATTTTAGTATGCAACAGCGGAAGCTCTTAGTATTCACCTGAGAATAAACATGCTTTAAACGTCAACAAAAATGTTGGTGAGTTATAGGTTTAACCAATATATATCAAATCGTAACAATAGACCACAAGATTTCATATTTCAATATACATCCCATACATAGAGATAAAAATCATTCATATGGTGAACACCTGGTAACCGACATTAACAAGATGCATATATAAGAATATCCCCATCATTCCGGGACACCCTTCGGATATGATATAAATTTCAAAGTACTAAAGCATCCGGTACTTTGGATGGGGTTTGTTAAGCCCAATAGATCTGTCTTTAGGATTCGCGTCAATTAGGGTGTCTGTTCCCTAATTCTTAGATTACCAGACTTAATAAAAAGGGGCATATTCGATTTCGATAATTCAACCATAGAATGTAGTTTCACGTACTTGTGTCTATTTTGTAAATCATTTATAAAACCTGCATGTATTCCCATCCCAAAAATATTAGATTTTAAAAGTGGGACTATAACTCACTTTCACAGATTTTTACTTCGTCGGGAAGTAAGACTTGGCCACTGGTTGATTCACGAACCTATAACAATATATAAATATATATCAAAGTATGTTCAAAATATTTTTACAACACTTTTAATATATTTTGATGTTTTAAGTTTATTAAGTCAGCTGTCCTCGTTAGTAACCTACAACTAGTTGTCCACAGTTAGATGTACAGAAATAAATCGATAAATATTATCTTGAATCAATCCACGACCCAGTGTATACGTATCTCAGTATTGATCACAACTCAAACTATATATATTTTGGAATCAACCTCAACCCTGTATAGCTAACTCCAACATTCACATATAGAGTGTCTATGGTTGTTCCGAAATATATATAGATGTGTCGACATGATAGGTCGAAACATTGTATACGTGTCTATGGTATCTCAAGATTACATAATATACAATACAAGTTGATTAAGTTATGGTTGGAATAGATTTGTTACCAATTTTCACGTAGCTAAAATGAGAAAAATTATCCAATCTTGTTTTACGCATAACTTCTTCATTTTAAATCCGTTTTGAATGAATCAAATTGCTATGGTTTCATATTGAACTCTATTTTATGAATCTAAACAGAAAATGTATAGGTTTATAGTCAGAAAAATAAGTTACAAGTCGTTTTTGTAAAGGTAGTCATTTCAGTCGAAAGAACGACGTCTAGATGACCATTTTAGAAAACATACTTCCACTTTGAGTTTAACCATATTTTTTGGATATAGTTTCATGTTAATAATAAAAATCATTTTCCCAGAATAACAACTTTTAAATCAAAGTTTATCATAGTTTTTAATTAACTGACCCAAAACAGCCCGCGGTGTTACTACGACGGCGTAAATCCGGTTTTACGGTGTTTTTCGTGTTTCCAGGTTTTAAATCATTAAGTTAGCATATCATATAGATATAGAACATGTATTTAGTTGATTTTAAAAGTCAAGTTAGAAGGATTAACTTTTATTTGCGAACAAGTTTAGAATTAACTAAACTATGTTCTAGTGATTACAAGTTTAAACCTTCGAATAAGATAGCTTTATATGTATGAATCGAATGATGTTATGAACATCATTACTACCTCAAGTTCCTTGGATAAACCTACTGGAAATGAGAAAAATAGATCTAGCTTCAAAGGATCCTTGGATGGCTTGAAAGTTCTTGAAGCAGAATCATGACACGAAAACAATTTCAAGTAAGATTTCCACTCTAAATAAGATTGTTATAGTTATAGAAATTGAATTAAAGTTTGAATATGATTATTACCTTGTATTAGAAAGATAACCTACTGTAAGTAACAAAGGTTTCTTGATCTTGGATGATTAGTTGGAATGGATTTAGAAAACTTGGAAGTAAACTTGCAATCTTGGAAGTATTCTTGATTTTATGAAACTAGAACTTTTGGAATTTATGAAGAACACTTAGAACTTGAAGATAGAACTTGAGAGAGATCAATTAGATTAAGAAAATTGAAGAATGAAAGTGTTTGTAGGTGTTTTTGGTCGTTGGTGTATGGATTAAATATAAATGATATGTAATTTTGTTTTCATGTAAATAAGTCATGAATGATTACTCATATTTTTGTAATTTTATGAGATATTTCATGCTAGTTGCCAAATGATGGTTCCCAAATGTGTTAGGTGACTCACATGGGCTGCTAAGAGCTGATAATTTTCAGTGTATATACCAATAGTACATACATCTAAAAGCTGTGTATTGTACGAGTACGAATACGGGTGCATACGAGTAGAATTGTTGATGAAACTGAACGAGGATGTAATTGTAAGCATTTTTGTTAAGTATAAGTATTTTGATAAGTGTATTGAAGTCTTTCAAAAGTGTATGAATACATATTAAAACACTACATGTATATACATTTTAACTGAGTCGTTAAGTCATTGTTAGTCGTTACATGTAAATGTTGTTTTGAAACCTTTAGGTTAACGATCTTGTTGAATGTTGTTAACCCATTGTTTATTATAACAAATGAGATGTTAAATTGTTATATTATCATGATATTATGATATATAATATATCTTAGTATGATATATATACAGTTAAATGTCGTTACAACGATAATCGTTACATATATGTGTCGTTTCGAAATCATTAAGTTAGTAGTCTTATTTTTACATATGTATTTCATTGTTAATACACTTAATAATATATTTACTTATCATTTAACATAATTAACCAAGTGTATCAATATCTTAATATGATTCATATGTACCTAGTAAGACGTTGTTATAACGATAATCGTTATATATATCGTTTTCGAGTTTCTTAAATTAATAGTCTCATTTTTATGTATATAACTCATTGTTAAAATACCTAATGAGATACATACTTATAATAAAATCATGTTAACTATATATATAACCATATATATGTCATCGTATAGTTTTTACAAGTTTTAACGTTCGTGAATCACCGGTCAACTTGGGTGGTCAATTGTCTTATATGAAACCTATATCAATTAATCAAGTCTTAACAAGTTTGATTGCTTAACATGTTGGAAATACTTAATCATGTAAATAACAATTTCATTTAATATATATATATATATATATATATATATATATATATATATATATATATATATATATATATATATATATATATACAAACATGGAAAAGTTCGGGTCACTACACCGCGCCATTTGCTGCACAAAGAAATTTTTTTTTATTCCGCGTTATTGGTTGGTTAACGGGTTGGGTTGTTACACCCAAGTTGATAAGCCAAAGGGTTCTTACATCCCTTATGAATGGTTTTTCTGTATCTTTATCCATGATGCTATCAATGCTTGCAGACATGCAAATATATTTGTACCAGGTACACATGGATTACAGATGAAAAGATTTTGGGAGCTGAAGATGAATACCCCGATGGTTTCACTGCGCGGATTCCAAATTGGCTTGTGAGGCTAGCTACACCCCAAGACGCTCTAATGCATTCATATTTTAAGGCTGTAGGAATACCTCTTCCGAACCCGGTACAACAAGCACAAGTTGAACCCGCCGCGATTCCAACCCTAGAGGTTGTAGAGAAACCTGCAGTACAACCACCCGGGCCAGCTAATCCTCCACTTAGGGAGAACCTCAAATGTTCTAGGGTAGCACACCAAGCTCAACCTGTGAGGATCAGGGAACCTAGATCATCTAGGATTGAACCAACCCTTTCAACAACACCCGAAGTGAGCAGTGACACTGATTCTTCAGCACCTGAATCATCTCCTGAACATTCTCCTAAGAGAACACAATTTATGCCTAATGAGATGATTCAGACTCCGCCAACCCAACGAGTAACTAGATCTAGGACTTTGACACCCATCGTCCGCCAAACAGTTACTCCAATCATTGGTGATACGGACCAAGACCTAGAGCCGATTAGGTCACCCTCACCCATCTCTGTATCACATCCAATAATAACAGTAAGCCCTACACTAAATGAAGCGCATGCTTCAGTAGGCAAGAGAGCTAAATGCACGAATGGTAAAAAGACCAATAAGCCCATCCAATCTAAACAGGACTTAATAATAAATCCTACACAGCAAGATGCTTCGACATCTAAGGAAGTAAAGTCTTCCTCTGCAGTAAAGTCTGCGTTGACTCAATCGATTGAGGAAACTCAATCATTGAAGTCCAGAACAGCTGAAGGGGAGCCGAAAAGTCTTGAAAAGGCACCCTGCGTATCGGCTAGAAATTCTCCTGTGCCTCAACGTACAACAGGGCCTCGAGGTCTAGCTTATCTTGATGAGGGAGATCTGGCGCGTCCCATGGAAATGAGTTAACATGACAATCCTTTGGGATATTTATCAGACTTCCAGCAGACTAATCCCTTGGTTCATGAAAGTGATCCATTGGTTCAAACCACTTCTCTTTCGGATTCTGAAACTCAGGGTCTGGAGGAAGAATCGTTAACTGAAAGAGATGTACCACCTCATGGTATATCAATGATTTCAGGAGTCGGAGATAGCAATATCTCTTCGAGATTTAAACCGAAAGGTAGTTCTACTACTTTGTCAGAGTCTCATGAGACTAAAGTCATGGAGGCGGATACTTTTAAAGAAACTTCGCCGGCGACAACTCCGGTTGTTGCCCAACCTCCATCAAAAGGGGATATCACAAATCTGACTAATAGTATGTACAGCCCTACATATAAGAATAATACCGCACAAATATCCTTACCTAACCTCACGACAAATAAAACGGTTCCACCGACATCGCCTCCAACCGATGCTGTTGCTGCTGTTCCTATTGTCAATTTACCACCATCACCCTTACGTCCACCAAATTTCTATGATGTTTTGGAGCAAGAATATTGCATTTGTATATTTTCTCGAGTTAATCTTGATGATCTTCGACGCACTTCTCTTCAAGCATTGTTTCACGCTCGAGTACGATATCCACTTACTTCCTGCTCTTCTCCAATAAGTCCTCACCGTGATAATGAGCATGACGATTCTGATCCTCAGAATAGTCCTGAGAGGGAGATAGGAGTAGATGGAGATTATTTAACGGTAAACATTTCAACTAAGGGCGATGGTGTGAGCTCTTCATCAGCTTCTTAAACTCAACAGGTTCAGACAGAATCAGAAATGATTTCTACTCGTGATGAAATTGATGATAAGGAGCCTGAGCAAGTTATTATTCCAATTGTACATTCAGAGGCTGATGGTGGAACTGTAGATGAGGATTTGAACTTAAGTGATTTTTATCTTGAAGAAACAGATGATGATAGGTTTGTCATTCTAAGCAAATTATCTTCAGTATCTTCAATCCCGGAAAATGTAGAGATTGTAGATGAAGGGAATCCTGATCCAGTAACTGAAAGTGATGATGAAATGGATTCTTCTGATGACGATGAAGACAATCTTTATGTTAATCCAAATGATGATGATATCTTTGACCATATTGAAGATGATAGTGTTCCAACTGATGATGCGATAAATCATACTGATCATTCATCGAATTCTACACCTTCATCGAGTTCAAATCCAACAAATGCTAATGAAAGTTCAACTTCTGGTACATCTACATCAAGTGAAACAGTGAATTCCAGATTCAAATACAACCATGGTATATTCTTTAAGAATCGGGAACAAAGATTGTTATTGGGAGTTGAACATGATTTCATAACTTTACCAAACACATTCATCGAGGAGAATGCTTACAAGATCTTCCGCATTAATGAAACACCAAGGAGTAAAAGATTTACTTATATAGGTTCACGATTGCTTCCAGCAAGTGAAAGAAACTGGTATGAGTTTCTGTGGAGGAAACACATCAACAAAGATGAAGATGATTTGTGGCTTCAAAGAAAATATCGTATTTCAGAAGTGTTGAATATTACTCGAGTCCGAGTAGAGATAAGCGAGAAAAACAATGTCATCAGTCAGTTCCACATTATTAGAGAAGATGAGAAGGAATACAAGTTCATAGAAGTAGATTTTCATAATCTAGATATGCTTGATATCATTCACATCTACAACTACCTTCGTATCATCACCATTCGACCTTTTGCTAAGGCTCAAGCTTTGGAAGCTGTGAAAAGATACATGATGGAGACAATCGAACTGATGAGACGTGAAGATTTTCAAATTGGTCTCGAAGCGAATAGGAAAAAGATTTGAATAACCTGTTCGAATCAATACACAGAGGGACTAAAGGATATGAGAATGTTTCAAATGCAATTCGAACCCGAAGGGTTTGTATTTATGAATTCTCATAAAGAAAAAGTGTTCATCCGCACTGATGAGTTGAACAAATACTCAGATGGTACACTCAAGGCTGCAATGGAGTATCTTAAAATTCGTCAAAGTAAGTTTGATGACATTGACATGAAAATGGGTCTTGGAGAGTTTATAAAGCATATCAGAGATCGTCTGAAGCTCCGGATCCGTACAAGATAGTTTGAGATTCTTTGTAGCCAGAGAAAGAGAAGGTATTTCAAAGAAATGGATGAATATCCATTACATGAGGGAGATCCAAGAAAAGCGTGGGGCGTCTGGAAACCTTCTAAGCAGATTTCAGAAAATCAAGTAGAATTTTCGAAACCAGATGGCACACGATGGAAACTAATGTTTGGACCTCTCAAGATTACTCAATAGGATTATATTGTAAAGTTCACATTTAACACTAAGGGGGAGATTGTTAGGACTCCAAAGTTGTATAGTGTTAATGTGAAATAAGCTTAAATGATGGTTCCTTAGAAGAGAGCTATATAAGGAACCTAAGTAGTCCTAATTAGATAGCCATTGCATTGTAACTGAGTTCTAGAAGCTATGAAATGTAAATCATATTGATTCTCTCTTATACCGAATCTCCTTTACACTTACCGAATCTCATTCTAACTTGTCTTTTCTTCTAATCTCAACAAGATCTGACCTATCACCATGCTTGATTCGGCCGTCCTAAGCATGGCATGCAATTCGCCAATGCTCTTATCCCAACCATTCATGTTGTAATTCAACACGAATGTGTCAAAACTTTTTGACAAAGATTTGAGGATAAGGTCTGTGGCTAATTCATTAGACACGTTACAGTTTAGACGGTGTAATCGATCAATTAGGCTTTTCATCTTAAGGACATAAGATGAAACGGATTGGGAGTCGTCCATTAGACATGCATAAAGCACTCGAAACGTTTCAAAGAGCTCGACACGAGCTTGTTGAAGGAACATCTCCTTCAATTGTGTGATCATGTCATATGCACCATGATGCTCGATGTCCTTTTGGAGTTCGGGGATCATGATCCCAAGCATAAGGCAAGAAACTTGCACCGAATCGGCCAATATTTCTCCTAATATGCCATACCTTATGCATCATCCTCCCCAGGTTGGTCTGGAATGGGGTCTTCCAACATATACGCTTTATCCTCAAGTTTGAGGACAATCTTAATATTGCGGTACCAATCCATAAAGTTTGTATGGTTGAGTTTTTCCTTTTCGAGGATGGAACTCAATGACAGGTTATTAAAGTTGATTGGTGCATTTGGAATGTTGTTGTTATTGGCGGCCATCTACAAAATTTAACAAAGTTTGTTTAATATATTAATTTAACAATCAATACCCTTTTAAATCCAATTGATATATTAAATTTTAGAATCCAACGGTAAACTAAATTCTGGTTAGGAGACCTTTATCCCATTATTTGATTTAGCTAGGTAGTCATTAAATTGACAATTGCAATCCATTTGCAACTTCTAGAGTATGGGATCATACAATCCTTTTGTATGGCATATTTATCCCATCAATGCCTATTTGTTTCTCATGCTTCGGTAATCCTGAGTTCATGATTACCAAATTAAGTCGTCCAACTTGTGTAAACATGTAAATTTAACATACAAGTGGTTAGGTGACCTTTATCCCACGAGCATGTGAAATTCACCTTAATCATATTAGTTTTCTTATAATGGTTATGTGACCTTTATCCCATTATTAGTCCCCTAATATGTTTAAGTGTTTACATAAATGGATGGGGTTAAACTTGTTAACCTAGTGTGTAAAAGGGTTTTAAGGTTTCTTTATTCTAGTTCAAAAATACTTTTATACCATACACTAACATGCATTTAGTGTGTGGCTCATGTGAAAATCCATTTTTCATGTCATGTAATAAAGCCAATTTCATTACTTTGATATAAACCATTTTATATGTGTACTCCTTTTCTTGTTCTTAATAACCATTTATTAACGTCCTTTTGTCATTTCAATTTAACCATTTAAATGTTGTTTTGCTTGTTGTTAACTTGTGTAATTAACTTGTAGTAATAAAATGCAAAATCCATAATCATACAAAACAACCATGCATGCAAAACAATATGTTCACAATCAAGCCTTTTGGTAGGCATTTTGTTTAGCCAAAAACAAAATGCCACCGGTCAATGGGTTATAACACAAAGTAGAAAATTTCAAAATCTCCTACTTAATCTTGCATCTTTCGTGTCTTCATCTTGCATCTTCATCTTTTACAAAATATATCCTAATACATTTTTCTCTAAAAAATGAAAATACAACCTAATCTATTTTACATGCCAAATATAAAGTAAATTACATAACCAAATGAATATTATTACAAACCAAATGAATGAATATTATTACAAATCAAATGAATAATAATAATCAACCAAGCATGCAACCAAACACAAGGTCAAGGCTAAGATTGTGAACATCATCATACAACCAAATATGAACAACATGGAACAACGCAAAACCCATTTGGGACCCCATGAAATTTGGCCAAAATACAAACCTACCGAAAACCCGAAAATTTTTGCATTCTACTTTCATGCATGTTCATAAAATGCAAAAATATAGTGGGCTTAATAACCATCTCGAAGCATATTTCAACAACTTCGGCTCTGGTACCATTGTTGGGATTTTACAAGTTCATAATATACTTAAAAAATTTGAAGATTAAACATAGCAGAAGCGTGTATATATTACCATTTAAAACTTGTTAATCTTTAACCATTTAAAGTTAAATCCCAATTAGGATCAAGTTATAAAATATACTTATAAACTACAAGCAAGAAAAGAGTTTATACCTACTCCAAGCTTGCTAGTAAATGATGAGGATGATGATGATGATGAATGGAGCTCCAAAAGAATGAAACCTCAAGTTGTTATACCCTAAGCTAACCACCAACACCTTGTACTTTGGTTAGGATTTATTCAACACTTGAAATGAGCTTGAAAAAAAAATTAGAACTCCCTTTTGGCCTTGGAAGCTCACGGCCAGCAACAGCTCAATGAGAGCAGAATTTTTTGTTACTTGATGTGTTTTTGCATGTGTGTTTGGTCTCCAACAAGTCTTGGTCCTTATGCACATGCACATGGGAAGTAGCCACACTAAAATAATGTTTATTAGCATGCTTACTTGCAACTCCAATGTCACTCCCATATTATTTTATAAAATAAATTTTATAACATTAGATTTTATAAAACATAATATATATACTTCCATCTTATAAAATAGTTTTATAAAATTAGATTTTATAAAACATATTTTATAAATTTCTATTTTATAAATTATGTATATTATTTATAAAACCAATTTTATAAAATTCCATTTTATTTGTTATGTATACTTTATTTTATAAAACCAATTTTATAAAATGTAACATAGCTTAATTAATTATTTAACCTATAAATAATTAAATCCTTATCATATAAATTATTCCATAATTTATATATACATATCAAGTGTTATAATTTTAGAAACCATTTTCTTAAAATTTCAAGTGTCGCATATTTTAATCAGCGATCCAATCGTTAAGATCAAATATGAATAAGGTGTCGGTAAGCTTGTTATTGGGTATGACCCGACTTGGATCAAAACATATTAGCCACATTAATTTAATATGTCTCTCGGGCATACGAAATACCTTCACTTCAAACACTCAAGTTAACTCAAACAACAACCGAAACAACCAACACCCCAACACAACCAACAAAACCAAAACAACAATTGTGATGACCCTAAAATTTTCGACCAAATTTAAACTTAATCTTCATATGTTTCCGACACGATAAGCAAAGTCTGTAATGTTGAAATCTTAAAAACTTTGAACTGTGTTTAATATATTCATTTGATCTTCGACTAGTTCTGACGATTCACGAATAACTATTTGTAAATAAGATACATATATATTTAAAAATGTATATATGTATATTTTAATAAATTTGAAATATTATATTATGTAGTTATTAGAATTAATTTTGTAAAATAAAATAATAAAAGTAATAATAAAATTTATTATTAAAATAAATATATATAAAGTATATTGAAAATATATATATTTGGTTTCGAATTCATTCTGTAAATGATAGTAGCACTCGTTCATCATTCGATGGTTAATTAAGCAAGTTTAATTCAAACTTATGTAATTTTAAAATAAATGGTGATACAAAAATGAGTTCTATAAATTTTAGGCTTACTAAAAATGCATTTAGGAACTATTTGTTAAGTTTTAACACTTTTTATATTTTACCCAGAATTGAGAGGGACAGTTGATGTAATTTTTATTTATTAAATTAATGATTGAATTTTATACCATAATGACCAAATTAAATAAATATAGTTAATTTAAAAATATGGGATTTTTCTGAACACTTTTATTCGCCATTGTTTAACCACGGAGCACGAACTACACCCATTAAAAACGTCGGCACAATACTACAAAGGAGAGGATGCATTATTATTTAAATAGTGACTAAGTTGAATTATTAATCTGTATTAATTTTGACATGTTTCTTAAATCACATATAATTATATATATATGAGTGTCCAGGAGACATTTAACTTCATCACTTAAACTATCTTCAAACCTCACCACCATGACCTCTCTACAAGCAACTTCGGCCACCACTACCGATGGTAATCGCTGTCTCTACGCCTCTACGGCCACCACCATACTCCACTCCACCACATCAAACGCCATCACCCTTGGCCCAACACCACGTACCATCACCCTATAACCCCCTACAATCTTCATGACACCACCACTATCCACTCTCACCACCGCTGCAACTATCACCACCATCATGATTGTTGTTACTCCAAACCACAACTATCACATATTTCTATTTTCATTTGAATAACCACAACACCGCCTTTAAAATCACTGGAATAACCTACAAGCTACTATTCGATAAACCTTTAAACCATTTTTTGTTTCTGGTACGTTTCATCACAACCACGACCTCATTACTGCATCTCCTATCTTATAGTTTGAACACCAACAAAACCACCACCTAAAATAACCACTAAGACCGTTACCACTTTCATCACCCTCCACGTTTCCAAAATTGAACCCATTTAAATTATTCAGTTAATCGACCAAAGCTTCTTTTTTTTTTTATAGTTAATTCTGTAGTTTTATTTACGGTTCTGTGGTGATGATCTTCAAACAACCCAGAACTGTACATTTGCTGTGCAGTCCGACCCAAACAAAGACGATGAAAATGATGCTCTAATAATCATATGATGATGATTCTCTGTTATGATTATAAAATGATGATGAGTAGCGAGTTTAATGAAGGTAACGGGGAACGATGTATTGATAATGCGATGATGATACAGTAATTATGATGATAACGATGGTGACAATATATGATCGTTATATTATGATGATGGTTCTGTTAAGTTCATAATGAAATAATAAAACGTTCATAATGAAATAATAATACGATGATAGTAAGGATATACGATAATGATTATGTATTATAATGAAGCTGGGCGTAATGAGTTAAAATAATTTAATGTCTGATTGAATCATAAAGTAACGAGCAGTTAAATGGTTGAGTAGTGGGATGACAGACGAGAGGTCTTGGGTTCGATACTAGGCTGGGACATATTTTTTTCAAATAAAAGCTGCACAAATCAGGCCCATTAATTTAGATAGCTAGCAGGCTTGGGCCTGTTGTTGGGCTGGAACTCCATGTTGGATTTGGACATGTATTGAAAATAATGGACCTTTAAGCCCACATGTTTCTTAAATAGGTATGATTATTATCATTTATTAATATTTATTATTATTATTATTATTATTATTATTATTATTATTATTATTATTATTATTATTATTATTAATTATGATTATTATTATTATTATGGTTATTAATATAAACATTATTATAATTATTATTATTATTATTATTATTATTATTATTATTATTATTATTATTATTATTATTATTATTATTATTATTATTATTATTGTTAGTATTATTATCATTTTTAATATTGTTATTATTATTATTAAAAGTATCCTTAGTATTAAAAATATCATTATTATTAAAATTATCATTTTTATTAAAATTTTCATTTTATTATCATTAAAAACTATCATTATTATCATTATTATTTCTTTTACATTAATATTACTATTTTTACATTATTATTATTATTATTTTACTAGTAGCATTATTATTGTTATAATAACCATATTATTATTAATATCAATATTACTACTAATATTATTATCAATATTACAATAAAAATTAGTCATATAAAAATATACTTAACAAAACTACATTAATATTTTTATTATATAAAATAAATACATTTAATTAAGTTATTAATGAAACACGTAACTTATTAAGATAACATTTATAATATATAAATTTGTTCGACTACAATTAGAAGTGTTAATATATATACTTGATATAGGTTCGTGAATCTGAGGCCAACCTTGCATTGTTCAGTTTTGTCGTATGCATATTTTTACTACAAAATATCGTATAGTGAGTTCATTTGCTCCCTTTTACTCTTTACATTTTTGGGACTGAGAATACATGCGCTATTTTTATAACTGCTTCATTAATGCTTTTGAAATATATTTTGAACTGAGAATACATGAAATTCTTTTATAAATGTTTGACGAGATAGACACAAGCAAAACATTTCTCGAATAAATTATTATGCAGACAGAAGTTCTGTGGATTATTATTGAATTAGTTGGACGTTATAATTGCCACTAATTGTTGTGAATATTTCCCCTGATTATTATTGCTTGGTAACCTAAGAATTAGAAACGGGTATGGCCCTAATTCACGTGAATCCTAAAGGTAGCTACCGGGTTTAACACCCCCACCCAGAATGTTCACTAGACGGAAGAGCTAGTGGGCGTGGTGTTTAGTACTTCGAGGTTTATAGACAAGATGTTCTGTTTGGAGATATTATTGATGCGCATTATATGTTAAGGTCGGTTACCATGTTGAGCAATAAAATCAAAATGAATGTTATGTATCGAGAGAATGATTTTTATACACGGGTTATGTGTATTATTTTTGTGTACGAGATATGTGTACGATTATTTAAAAATCGTGAGGCAACCTACGGGGGAGAAAAGGATACGAACCTACTCTGCTAAGCATTATGAAAAATGGTTTCGTACACGAGATAGGTGTACTGTATTTAAAATCTTTTGGTCTATCAAAATCATGAATATTATTGCTTATGATAAACATATGAATTCACCAACCTTTTGGTTGACACTTTAAAGCATGTTTATTCTCATGTATGAAAGAAATCTTTCGCTGTGCATTTGCTCATTTTAGAGATATTACTTGGAGTCATTCATGACATATTTCAAAAGATGTTGCATTCGAGTCGTTGAGTTCATCAAGATTATTATTAAGTCAATTATATTTGGATATATTATGAAATGGTATGCATGCCGTCAACTTTCGATGTAATGAAAGTTTGTCTTAAAAAAACGAATGCAATGTTTGTAAAATGTATCATTTAGAGGTCAAGTACCTCACGATGTAACCAAATGTAATGTATTCATCTAGATGGATTAGGACGGGTCCTTTCAGTTGGTATCAGAGCGATGGTCTTAGCAAATCAGGTCTTGCATTAGTATGTCTAACTGATAGTTGTTTAGATGCACTAGTGGGTCTGGACTTCGACTGTGTCTGCATGTCCAAAGTTTTCTTATCATTTTGTGTCGAAAATTACTTGCTTATCATCCTTAAAGTCTAGACACATCTTACTGCCTCTATTGCATAGATAGTGTATAGATAAAATCGTATCTTAGCGTATCTATTACTGTTACCTTTGCCTGACAGCTTTCAAAATTTTCTCCGTAATCTGTGAAATCTTTATGCTATATATAAGTATTCTATGAAATTAGAATACCATCCGATAGTCGAAAATCATTTCATACCGAAAAACCCTTTATCTAACCGTACAAAATGGAACTCACAACTAGTTCAAATCCCTCGGATTCCGAGAGCTATTACGATATGGATTTCCACTCAAACTCCGAAGACAAGAAGAAGATGATCCCTTCCATCCCGCACATTCCCCTTTTGGCGAAGAACCGGAATGGATCAACCAATCAACCATCACCTATTCTGGATGAACTAGGGATGGGTTCGTAGCCTACTTAATCATTAGAGACAAGAAGAAGATGATCCCTTCCATCCCGCACATTCCCCTTTTGGCGAAGAACCTGAAGCAATTACCGGCGAACCTGTTCGTAATACTATTTTCTCTCTCATTTCCAGGGTATCTCGTCATGATTATATACTATCTCAGATTCTAGATCTTATTCATCCGCTCGTCTGAACCGCCAATCATCCCGTAGTAATAGAAGAAGTCAACGAGCTTCGCGCTCGAGTAGTGACTTTGGAAAATGTGATGCACAACTTGCAGGCATCACAGACAACACCATCCGTACCAGCAGCACCACCAGCAGCATAACCAGTACCACCATCCACAACATCCAACAACCCAAGTTTCAACATCACACGCCTCAACATATCATTATGTACCTCGAGCATATTCATCGTTCTACGAATCGTTCTACATCATTTATCTTCGTTCTACATGACGATTATATAAATTCTAATGTTTTAGAGATTATGTATTCTAGTTCTAATGATAAATCAAATGAGATTAATATCATATTAACTCATTAAATCCATGATTACATCAGAAGAAAATATATATGTATATATGTTTTCATAAAGATTGTAGTTAAAAATTCTTTTGTACAAACTGTTAATGATGAAAATATTTTAACGGGTAGGTAATACCCGAGGAATATTTAGATTTCACATTAATAAGTTACACTGTACATTCTTCGAATCTGATTCAACGGTCATTTACTATCCTACTTACATCCACAGTTATACGAATCCGTTCACCACAGAATAACCATTTTCATTCAATTTCATATTTGGATTTTGACTTATCAAAATCCAACAAGTGGCATAATGAAGAAAGCATTGGACAAAATAAAATTTGTTAGAAACAAACAAATTAACTATGAGAAATTTTGTTAAGAATCCATGATAATGCTACAAATGAACACATATTTCATAGCATTATCCTTCAAGAAAGACAAACTTTTAGTTGCAACGGTTCTATTTACAAGTGATATTCATTTAAATAATAAAATGTGAAGACAAAAGATAGATTCGACGTTTTGAAGACGCAAATGACCAAAAAAACTCAAAAGTACAAAGTACAATCCAAGTGGTTCAATTTATTGATAAGAAAGGTCTAAAAATTACAAGAGTACAAGCTGTGAAACGCAAAGTACAAGATTTCTCAGCGTTCTAAAAGGACGTTCGAAAATCTGGAACCGAGACCTGAGCCAACTATCAATGCGCGACTCAACGGACCTAAAATTACAAGTCAACTATGTACAAGAATATAATATAATATAATATATAATTATATAAAATTATATTATATTATATTATATATTATATTTAAAAGAAGCCGCCCACGTTTTAAGCAAGAAAGGATGCTGGCCAGCCTGTCCATGCGATCGCATGGGAATTACAAGGGAAAGCCATACGATCGCATGGCTCCCAAACTCAGGACACATCTATAAATAGCAGCGTAATTCGACGAATTATAAACACCTTCATCAATCATATATCTCTCACTCTCTCATAATATATTTATATTTATATTATAATTTTAATTTTAATATTAAGTTAATAATAATAAGGTTATAGTAGCGAATGTTTTAAGTTTGTAAGTCGAAATTCTGTCCGTGTAACACTACGTGATTAATACTCATTGTAAGTTATGTTCAACCTTTTTACATTAATGTCTCGTAGCTAAGTTATTATTATGCTTATTTAAGCCGAAGTAATCGTGATGTTGGACTAAATATTAAGACGTGGTTATTGAGCTTTGGACCATAATTGGGGTTTGGACAAAAGATCGACACTTGTGGAAATTGGACTATGGGCTATTAATGGGCTTTATATTAATTAAATGATATCTTGTTAATTTAATATAGAGATTTATAATTTGACATATTTATATTTAACCACATATGCTTGACTGGGTACGGTGGGCTGGATATTTATAAATACTAATAATTGTTCATTTGACCGGACACGGAGATGAATTAATAGTCACTGGACTCATTAAAACAGGGGTGGATTACATTCAAGGGTAATTGGTGTAATTGTTAACGAAGTATTAAAACTTTGGATTACACCCAGTCGATAACCTAGTGTACTAATTAAACAAAGTATTAAGACCTTGTTACAGTTTAAGTCCTCAATTATTTGGAATATTTGACTTCGGGTATAAGGATAATTTGACGAAGACTCTCGCACTTTATAATTATGACCGATGGACTATTATGGACAAAACCAGATGGACATATCAAATAATCCAGGACAAAGGACAATTAACCCATGGTAATAAATTAAAATCAACACATCAAACATAATGATTACGGAAGTTTAAATAAGCATAATTCCTTTATTTTATATCTCATCGCACTTTTATTTATCGTCATTTTATTTATCGTACTTTAAATTATTTCACTTTTAATTATCGTACTTTTATTTTATCGTATTTTTTATCGTCATTTACTTTACGCTTTAAATTATGTTAATATTTTGCATTAGTACTTAAAATCGACAAACCGGTTATTAAACGGTATGTATATATATATATATATATATATATATATATATATATATATATATATATATATATACGAATATAGTTTAAAATAAATATAGCGTTAAACTCAGCTGTATCCCTGTGGAATGAATTGGACTTACTAAAAACTACACTACTTTACGATTAGGTAATGTGCCTATAAGTGTTGTAGCAAAGTTTAGGTATATCCATTCTATAAATAAATAAATAACTTGTGCAAATTGTATCGTATTTAATAGTATTTTGTAGTAAACTATAATCTATTTCGTACTACAACTCGCACACATCAAGTATTTTTGGCGCCGCTGCCAGAGAAGAAAAGCGAAACACAATAAAAAAATTTTAAGTTATTTTTGTAAAAATATTTTTTATATAAGTTTTGAATTTCAAAAATATAAAAAAAGAAAAAGAAAAATATATTTCTATATTTTTAAGTGTTTAAATTAAAAACTTTATATTTTTTATTTCTTTTGTTAAAAATTATAAAAACTAATAAGTAATTTTTTTGTTAGAATATAAGTTTTATTTAAATTTTATAATATTTTTCTATAAAATTAAACTCAGAAAAAAACAGAAGTAATCGGGCCACAACACTGTAGCAGCCCAATTTCTAAACTGGATCCACAGTTCATGCGATCACATGGCCAGACAACTAGAACCTCATGCGATCGCATGAGGTGAAAAGACAGGTCTGGTACCTCTGACTGTCGAATTAGGGTTACGTTTAATTATTATTATTATTATTAATTAGTAATTAGGGTTTAATTTAATAATAATTAGTTTTAGTTTTATTATTTAATTTGTAATATTAAGTTTTAATTAGTTTTATTAAATATAAAATTAATACTTTTATAAAATAATAATATATAAATAGTATTTTTGTAAAATTGTATTTTTAACAACTTAGTTTATTTTTGTATTTTGTATTTTTCGTTTTTATCGTTTAATTTGTAATTTATATTTTTATTGTTCGTAACTAGTTTTAAACTTAGTTTTTGCCGTAGTTATTTTATATTTCTAGATTTTTAGGTTTTGCCGTCAAATCTCTTAAGTGCTTTTTCTTTAGATTAAGATTTAGGCGCTTTAGAATTTTACAACGTCGCTTATCGCTTTAGTTTTAAATAAATTTTAGTGCCTTTTAAGTTATTGCCGTTTTGGATATAGAATTTCTTTTAAGCTTTAATACCTTTAGACGCAAGTTTTAATTTTTATTTTTTAGGCTTTTAAGTTTTGACGCTTTACTTTCTTATCTTTGTTTTTCGACCTCTTATTTTTCGACTCTTATTTCTCGACGCGTTTTTTCTTTTTCATTTCTACGCTCTAGTTTTTAGGACATCGAATTTTCTTTATTTTCTTTAAATTTCGACGAAAAATTATTTTAAGCGGTTAAATTGATAGACATCCAATATTTTCTGGTTCGTAGTAATAGTTGGATTTGTTAGTGGCGAGTTGTGGGCTTCCGATTTAAAGGGTCCTGGCTACCTGTTGTATCTATTGGCCATTCGAAACGTGGGCAAAATCTGAAAAATCTATTAATTTGATAACTTTAATAATTTTTATCTTTATAACTAATAGGATATTCAGTGAATGCACCGAGCAAAACGTTCACCACCTTTCATACGTTCACCATTTGTAACTCGATCAAGACATCTAGTTTGACGCCCTTAAACGATGAATTTTTTTTTTAAATTTTTTTTTTAAATTTTTTTTAGATCACACTATGGGATCCCATCATCCCACTATGGGATCAGGTTCTGATCAGATTTCTTGAAAATCACCATTGATCCCATTCCGGGATCAGGCCCTGACATGGTAGTTTTCAACCAAATTAATACTTGTGCCCCGTTTGACTATCAACGCATAACAACTCCGTTCCAACCTGTTTTAACAACATAACACATAAACAAACTTAATTTAAGTAGTTTCTTACATCGTCAAACGTTACGAAAATCCTTTAATCATGATGCAACGTTTTTACACATCTTAAATATAACATTTGGTCCCAAAACTTAAAAGAAACATAATTTTCAAATACAAAAGACTTGGCGTTGATAAGCGGTATCATTAGAGCTAGATTTAAAATAGGGACTTGCACTACCACTTACTAAAACCCAAAGCTCCGCTAACCTCACATAGGCTCCTTACCTTCACGGTGTCCTTTCGTTCCTATAAAACATAAAACAACATGGGGGGTAAGCTTTTACGCTTAGTGAGTTATAGGCGAATAATAAAGTATACAATATTGGGCATAATCATTACATCACTTTGTCCTTCAACCAAATGGTTGGTTACTTACTTTCGGATCCGACCCATTACTTACCATAGACATAACTTACTAAGGCCAACCCTAGTAATTATGTCTAAGCTAAACACAACCATAGACATATACATATGTCTAAGCTACCTTAATCACATTGCATTCATACATATGTACATAGACACCCAAAGTGTCTAAGCTAAACCATACCATAGATAAGATTACTAAATAAGCTTAGTAATCTTGCCTAAGCTATTCATCAACCATAGATACAATTATTAGGTGAACCTAATAATTCTATCTAAGCTATCCAACTAGTGCACTTAGTCGTTACTCTCTTGCACGGATGCAATCCGAGAACACTAAGCCACTCTTGACCCGCCCAATTTACCCCCTATAAACTCACCTTGTTTAAACAAGGTTCCTTGATCACTTAAAGCTCCTATGCCTTGATTAGCACCTATACATGAGCTAATTTCATCAATAACATAATCTTAACCAAATCACAACTTTCAAAAGCTTTCAAGACTTTCATACACTTACACACAAAACATGTTTAACTTATCTTTTCCAACATAACAACATTGTCATACCAACATCATTTCCTTAATTACACAATTTCTCTAGTTCATTCCTTACAATTATGACTTGCAATTCTTTCAAATATATCATCAAGCATCAAATGTGCATAAACCCATTTCTACTACTAGCAACCCTAAATCATCATTTATCCAAATTTCATTACTTACAACAATAACAACAATTCACATATAAACTTTCTCCTTTACAATTTTTAACTAAATCACATAAACATTTTCATTGAGGCATTTCATCAAACACCTAGTGTGCATGACTTGATTCTAAGCTATAATTTACATCAACTCCATCTTATTCACAACAAGCACTCAATTAGCAAGTTCATACATGAATTTACTTCCAATATCAATAACAAATTCGTTTTTAATCATGCAAGTGTGTACATTTTCAACATACAACAACTTTTGAGCTAGAGATTTATCTACAACACCCAATTTTAGTGATACTTAGTTATAAACATTCATACCTTGTCTTTAGGGATTCAAGAACCCTAATTGTGCAAAATGGAGAAGAATCTGAAGAACTAAAACTTGCTAGGATGATTAGAGTACCCTAGATTTCACAAATTTCCAATTGCATGTACTCAATTTCTTCAATTGAAGATTTCTTCTTCTTCCTCTTGTTTGGGTCGACACACACAAGCACACACACACTCTCTGCTTTTATTTTTTTTAACAACTGATATCTATTTTCAGTATTTTTCATAATTTATTAATTTAACTTTCCTCTATTTGCACTTTCTACCCTCCCCACCAAAACTCTAATAAGGGAGGTCCTTAATTCTAACTTTGCATCACTAGTCCCCTTTCAACTTAACTAACAAACTTTAAATATTATCCATTTATTTAATACAAAATCATACCAACAATACAAATATCCACAAAAAAATTACATAAAATAATACCTTAAATAATTGGGATGTTACAACTCTCCCCCCGTTGGATTGTTCGCGTCCTCGCGAACCACTCTTGGTGCAATGATGGATAGTACTTCATAAGCCATTCTTCGGGTTCCCACGTACATTCGGAACCCTTTCTATATTGCCATAACACTTTCAATAACATAACTGACTTATTTCTTAATTGCTTAACCTTTTGATCCAAAATCTTTATTGTCTTTTCCGCATACCTTAACTTATCATCAACCTCAATCTCATTCTATGAAACATATGTTTATTCATCCGCCAAACACTTTCTCAATTGTGAGAAGTGAAACGTGTCATGTATATTACTCAATTCATCGGGCAAGGCCAAACGATAAGCTACCTTCCCGAGTTTTGCCACTATCTCAAATGGTCCCACAAATCTTCCCCTTTTTCTAAAATGAATTATACCCTTCTATGGGGAACTTTAAGCATTACTCTATCTCCCATTTGAAATTCTATCGGCTTCCTTCTTTTATCCACATATGACTTTTGTCGATCTTGTGCCGCTTTCATTCTTTCACGAATTTGGTCTATCATTTCGGTTGTTTGTTGTACTACTTTCGTGTTTCCTAATTCCTTTTGACCCACTTCACCCCAGCATATTGGGGTTCTACACCTCCTCCCATACAACATCTCATAAGGCCCCATTCCGATGGTAGAATGATAACTATTATTATACGAAAATTCAACTAAAGGTAGGTGAGTATCCCAACAACCACCAAAATCAATAACGTACGCCCTTAATATATCCTCAAGAGTTTGGATAGTTCGCTCACTTTGACCATCCATTTGTGTGTGAAACGCGGTACTCACATGCAACTTAGTGCCCATCTCTTCTTGAAACTTTCTCCAATATCATGAGGTAAATCGGGTGTCACAGTCCGAAACAATGGAAACCGGCACTCCATGCCTTGCAACAACCTCTTTCATATATAATTTAGACATTTCTTCCGACGATGAAGCTTCTCTTATTGCCAAAAATAACGCACTCCTAGTTAATCTATCAACAATAACCCAAATGGCGTCGTGTTGCCGAGGGGTCTTAGGCAACTTAGTCACTAAATCCATCGTGATGTGCTCCCATTTCCATACCGGTATCTCTAATGGTTGAAGCTTACCATACATTATTTGATGATCGGCTTTCACTTGAAGGCAATTAAGACATTTATGAACATACTTTACTATATCTCTCTTCATTCAAGGCCACCAATAGTCTTTCCTTAGATCTCTATACATTTTCGTAGCACCGGGGTGAATCGAATACTTAGATTTGTGAGCTAAGTCAAGGAGCTCACTTCTAACACTACTTTGTAAAGGTACCCAAATTCTTCCATATCTAAGCCTTAGGCTACGAGAATCTACCATAAAATCGTCAACTTGCCCCTTGATCCTTTCTTTTCTCACGTTTTCGGGGGTTAATGGTTCATCTTGCGCTACTCGGATACTATCAAAAATTTGTGGTGATATTACCATGACCAAACTCGTTACCTTAATCGGTTAGTGGCTCGACTTCCTACTAAGAGCATCCGCCACCACATTAGCCTTCCCGGGGTGATACAAAATTTCACAATCATAATCTTTCACAAAGTCAAGCCCTCTCCTTTGCCTATCATTCAAATCTCTTTGATCGAATAAATACTTTAAGTTCTTATGATCGGTATAAATAGAGAACTTAACACCATAAAGATAATGAAGCCAAATTTTCAAAGCAAAAACCACGGCCGTTAATTCTAAATCATGGATAGGATAACGTTTTTCATGTACCTTCAATTATCGAGAAGCATAAGCTATAACTTTCCCATTTTGCATTAGCACACACCCCAAACCTTTCTTAGAAGCATCGCAATAAACCATCATATTCTCATTTCCTTTCGGTAAAACTAGTATAGGAGCTTGAACAAGTTTCTCCTTAAGGAGTTGAAATGCTTGTTCTTGCTTTTCTTCCCATCTCCATGGCACATTCTTACGGGTCAACTTTGTGAGTGAGGTGGCTATTCTAGAAAAATCTTGTATGAACCGTCGATAATACCCCGCTAAGCCTAGAAAACTCCTAACTTTGGTGGGATTCATAGGCGGTTCCCATCTCATTATCGCTTCAATCTTCGTCGGATCAACACAAATACCCTTCTTATTAATGACATGTCCTAAAAATTGAACTTCACGAAGCCAAAACTCGCACTTAGAGAACTTAGCGAACAACTTTTCTCTCCTTAAAGTTTCTAATACTTGTCATAAATGCACCGCATGCTGCTCTTCCCCTTTAGAATACACCAAAATATCGTCAGTGAATACAATCACAAACCTATCGAGCATTGGTCGACAAACCCTATTCATCAAATCCATAAACGCGGTCGGAGCATTTGTTAATCCAAAAGGCATAACCACGAATTCATAATGACCATACCTCATGCGAAAAGCTTTTTTAGGGATATCCTCTTCCTTTACCTTTAATTGATGATAATCCGACCTTAGATCTATCTTTGAAAAGAAACATGCACCTTGTAATTGATCAAACAAATCATCTATCCTCGGCAAAGGATATTTATTCTTAATAGTGACCTTATTCAATTCACAATAATCTATACACATTCTCATTATTCCATCCTTCTTTTTCACAAACAAAACCGGAGCTCCCCAAGGTGAACTACTAGGACGTATAAAACCTTTATCTATCAAATCTTGTAGTTGAGTCATCATTTCCCTCATTTCTGATGGAGCTAATCAATAAGGTGCTTTGGTAGTTGGCGTGGCTCCGGGAATCAACTCTATTCTAAACTTTACTTCTCGGTCGAGAGGAAAACCGGGCAATTCATCCGGAAACACATTCAGAAACTCATTAACTATAGGTATATCACTTATTTCAACGACCTTCTTTGAATCATCTATCACGTATGCCAAAAATACACCACACCCATGGGACAAAAATCGCTTAGCTCTAGCATACGTACATATAGGAATAGCACGTCTAGCCCGTTCTCCATAAATCCAAATAACCTTTCCACTAGGTGATTGAACTAACACAATCTTCTTATGACATAGTATTATTCCTTCATTATCATATAGCCAATCCATACCTACAATTACTTGAAATTCTCCCATATGCATGGGTATTAAATCTATAGCAAACTTCTCATCATCCAAAATAATTTCACATCCTTTAATAATACTATACACCATAACAGTTTTATTGTCAGCTATCTCAACCTCTAAAGGATGCTCTAACATACTTGGGGTCATATCAAAATGTTTACAAAAAGAATAAGAAACAAATGACCGCGTAGCACCGGAATCAAACAAAATATGCGCAGGTAAAGAGTTTACAATAAAGGTACCTGACACCACATTTTGGGATTCCTTCGCTTCGAGAACGGTAATCTGATGAGCTCTGGCTCTTCATAGGCTATCACTTATCTTTGGTTCTGTTTTAACTTCCTTCTTAACACTACCACTTGCCAAATCTTTCTTATACTCTGGACATTCGGCTTGAAAGTGACCCTTTTCAAAACAATAATAACACTGTTTTCCCTTCTTAGGACATTCGGCGGCTCTATGACCTGGCTTCCAACATGAATAACAATCGGTAGTACCCCCTTTACACTCACCTGTATGATTCTTACCACACCTATTACACGTCTTTACTTCTTTACCACCACCCTTCCCCGGCGTAAAACCCCCTTTTGATTTGTGTGGGGACTCAGAATTAAACTTACCTTTCTTCGGGCTCATATTTTTCATTGACTTCGAATCTTGATCTAACTTTCGTTTAAACGCAGCTTTCTTCCTAAGTTCGTGTTCCCTTACAAGGGCCCTATTCATCATCTCGGCTAAAGTCTTATACGTACCCTTGTCAATAAACTCACTTATTTCGGGATTTAACTTCTCATGATAGTGATCCATCATCAACTTAGGACTTGAAACAAAATTCGGGCAAAAACGAGACTTATCATTAAACTCGGCATTAAACTCGGTCACGGATTTATTCCCATGCTCAATATTCATGAATTCGGACTTCAACCTACTAACCTCGACGGGTGGAGCAAATTGATCCATAAACATCTCACGAAACTTTTTCCATGGAAAACTTGTTGCCACATCCCGCCCATGCGACTTAACTATGAAATTCCACCATTCATAACCACCTCCCTTCATTTGATGTGCCGCGTAAATTACCTTTAAGTGCTCGGGACATTCACACAACATGAACGTTTCCTCTATCTCATCAATCCATCTTTGACTAACAATCAGATCAACCTTACTATGAAATTCTGGTTGATGACAATTAGCAAAATTCTTGAACTCAAAACGCTCATCTTTCCTTCTCGGGGCTTCTACTTCCTCTTGTCTTACCCCACTTCCCCCTTCCCCTCTTAACATAGGATTATTGGTCATGAGAGTCTTTAACTTTTCATCCAATTGATCATTAATCAATTTCTTAATCTTCTCTAGAAGGGTTGGGGTGTATCGCACCAACGCTTGTCCTATTTGCCCCGAAATATCATTTGCCATAGTAACTTCATCAGATTCGGTTTGCGAGCATTCAACAGACTCCATTGACGGGGTGTGGACGTACTCATCTTCCTCATCATTACCTCTGTTGGGAGATACAATAGCCATTCTGAAACATTACATCCAGCTCATTAGTTTAAACACATGAATCAACAATGGATCAAAACATAAGTGGTCGAAAGAATTCTCAACTCATTTCACCATGACCATAATAGATGTCCATACGTACTAAAATGATGTAATGGCAATGGCCGGTCGTCATTACATCATCGCATTACGCACTTAATCATTTATGACTCGTGGTTAATAAGCATTAAACTCTTCGTTCAAATCTCCACAATCTTAATACTACACTATAGGTCTCGTCAATAAACTCTTTCCTATGGAGCATGGCAAAATCGTTCAATCTCAACTATCATGCAAGTCCTAAACCGCTTATCCTTTATCAACAATGGTTTAAGCCTAGATAATCCCTATAGTAGATTATTCAAGTCCCTTAAACCATAGCTCTGATACCAACTTTTGACGCCCTTAAACGATGGATATTTTTTTTTTAGATCACACTATGGGATCCCATCATCCCACTATGGGATCAGGTTCTGATCAGATTTCTTGAAAATCACCATTGATCCCATTCCGGGATCAGGCCCTGACATGGTAGTTTTCAACCAAATTAATACTTGTGCCCCGTTTGACTATCAACGCATAACAACTCCGTTCCAACCTGTTTTAACAACATAACACATAAACAAACTTAATTTAAGCAGTTTCTTACATCGTCAAACGTTACGAAAATCCTTTAATCATGATGCAACATTTTTACACATCTTAAATATAACATTTGGTCCCAAAACTTAAAAGAAACATAATTTTCAAATACAAAAGACTTGGCGTTGATAAGCGGTATCATTAGAGCTAGATTTAAAATAGGGACTTGCACTACCACTTACTAAAACCCAAAGCTCCGCTAACCTCACATAGGCTCCTTACCTTCACGGTGTCCTTTCGTTCCTATAAAACATAAAACAACATGGGGGGTAAGCTTTTACACTTAGTGAGTTATAGGCAAATAATAAAGCATACAATATTGGGCATAATCATTACATCACTTTGTCCTTCAACCAAATGGTTGGTTACTTACTTTCGGATCCGACCCATTACTTACCGTAGACATAACTTACTAAGGCCAACCCTAGTAATTATGTCTAAGCTAAACACAACCATAGACATATACATATGCCTAAGCTACCTTAATCACATTGCATTCATACATATGTACATAGACACCCAAAGTGTCAAAGCTAAACCATAATATAGACAAGATTACTAAATAAGCTTAGTAATCTTGCCTAAGCTATTCATCAACCATAGATACAATTATTAGGTGAACCTAATAATTCTATCTAAGCTATCCAACTAGTGCACTTAGTCGTTACTCTCTTGCACGGATGCAATCCGAGAACACTAAGCCACTCTTGTCCCGCCCAATTTACCCCTTATAAACTCACCTTGATTAAACGAGGTTCCTTGATCACTTAAAGCTCCTATGCCTTGATTAGCACCTATACATGAGCTAATTTCATCAATAACATAATCTTAACCAAATCACAACTTTCAAAAGCTTTCAAGACTTTCATACACTTACACACATAACATGTTTAACTTATCTTTTCCAATATAACAACATTGTCATACCAACATCATTTCCTTATTTACACAATTTCTCTAGTTCATCCCTTACAATTATAACTTGCAATTCTTTCAAATATATCATCAAGCATCAAATGTGCATAAACTCATTTCTACTACTAGCAACCCTAAATCATCATTTATCCAAATTTCATTACTTACAACAATAACAACAATTCACATATAAACTTTCTCCTTTACAATTTTTAACTAAATCACATAAACATTTTCATTGAGGCATTTCATCAAACACCTAGTGTGCATGACTTGATTCTAAGCTATAATTTACATCAACTCCATCTTATTCACAACAAGCACTCAATTAGCAAGTTCATACATGAATTTACTTCCAATATCAATAACAAATTCGTTTTTAATCATGCAAGTGTGCACATTTTCAACATACAACAACTTTTGAGCTAGAGATTCATCTACAACACCCAATTTTAGTGATACTTAGTTATAAACATTCATACCTTGTCTTTAGGGATTCAAGAACCCTAATTGTGCACAATGGAGAAGAATCTGAAGAATTAAAACTTGCGAGGATGATTAGAGTACCCTAGATTTCACAAATTTCCAATTGCATGTACTCAATTTCTTCAATTGAAGATTTCTTCTTCTTCCTCTTGTTTGGGTCGACACACACAAGCACACACACACTCTCTGCTTTTATTTTTTTAACAATTGATATCTATTTTCAGTATTTTTCATCTTTTATTAATTTAACTTTGCTCTATTTGCACTTTCTACCCTCCCCACCAAAACTCTAATAAGGGAGGTCCTTAATTCTAACTTTACATCACTAGTCCCCTTTCAACTTAACTAACAAACTTTAAATATTATCCATTTATTTAATACAAAATCATACCAACAATATAAATATCCACAAAAAAATTACATAAAATAATACCTTAAATAATTGGGATGTTACATCTAGCCAATATTGTTCCGTTGATTTTTCTGTAGAATCATCATCTAGTCGAACGAGTATTCCAACTCAAATTTTCGATAATCCATTTTTTGAACCCGACCTCACAATTGAGAACCTGGAGGATATTCAAGGACAATTCAGAGATCCTGAACCACTAATTATTCCACCTAAACCACAAATCATACAACCAGAGATTGTCGAGGAAGAAACCATTAAATCATAATCCTCTAGTGATTTAGATTCAACAAATTCAATCATGGAAAATCAGGAACCTCTAAGTATGGAAGATCGAATGAGAGCCACACGCACGGGCCAAGGTCATGCCATTACTCAACCAGACATTAATGCGCCAGATTATGAAATCAAAGGGCAAATCTTACACATGGTAACTAATCAATGCCAATTTAGTGGTACGCTAAAGGAAGATCCAAACGAACATCTTCGAACCTTTAATAGGATTTGTACTCTATTCAAAATCAGAGAAGTTGAGGATGAACATATCTATCTCATGTTGTTTCCCTGAACTTTAAAGGGAGAAGCCAAAGATTGGTTAGAATCGTTACCTAAAGGGGCGATTGATACATGGGATGTCTTAGTTGAGAAATTTCTTAAAAGATTCTTTCCGGCATCTAAAGCCGTGAGACTTCAAGGAGAAATTGTTATGTTCGCGCAAAAGCCAAATGAAACTCTATATGAGGCGTGGACAAGATTCGGAAAGTTGTTGAGAGGATGTCCTCAACATGGTTTAGACACTTATCAAATAGTGCAAATATTCTACCAAGGATGCGACGTTGCTACACGAAAAGACATCGCAGCTGGTGGTTCCATTATGAAGAAAACCGCAACTGAAGCTTACAAAATTATTGATAACACTGCCTCCCACTCACATGAGTGGCATCAAGAAAAAGATATTCTTCGTTCATCTAAAGCGGCTAGAGCCGATTCTAGCCATGACTTTGATTCCATTTTCGCAAAGTTAGATGCTTTCGAGAGACGAATGGAAAAGATGACTAAAGATATTCACGCAATACAAATTAGTTGTGAGCAGTGTGGAGGACCACATTTGACAAAAGACTGTCTCAGTATTGAACAAACAATGGAACAAAGAGAGAATATTTCATACATGAACCAAAGGCCTGGAAATAATTATCAAGGTAATTATCGACCGCCAATACCAAACTACAATCAAAATCAGAATTATAACTAAAATGTCCATACAACAACCAACAAGGTCCTAGCAATCAACAAGTATCTAATAATACTTACAACCAGCAAAGACCTATTTTTCCAAATAAACCACCACAAACCGATGATAAAAAGTCAAATTTAGAAGATATGATGTCGAAGCTAGTTGAATCTCAAACGCAGTTTTTCACATCTCAGAAACAAACGAATGAACAAAATGCTCAAGCATTTAGAAATCAAAAGCTTATATACAAAATCTGGAACAAGAAGTAAGTAACCTAGGAAGGTTGATAGGTGAAAGAAAACCGGGTAGTCTACCTAGCGACACAAATGCTAACCCCCGAAATAAAACAGCTAAAGCTATTACCACAAGAAGTGGTATTACACTCAAACCACCTGGAATACCTGTAATTTCTGATGACTCTATTCCTACTACACAGGCACCACAGCCTGAGCAAGATAAGGAAAAAGAACCGGTAGTTTAAAAGGTTAATGAAGATAACACTGTTAAGGCTAAACCTTATGTTAAACCATACCAACCACCACTTCCTTACCCGAGTAAAATGAGAAAAAAAAGACTTGAAGCTAAGCAATCCAAATTCTTGGATATGTTTAAACAAATAAATGTAAATCTTCCTTTCATTGATGTGATTTCAGGAATGCCAAGATATGCTAAATTCCTGAAAGATCGAATCACAAATAGAAAGAAAATGGAAGAACTCTCGGCTATTACAATGAATGCTAATTGTTCTGTAGTACTGTTGAATAAAATACCAGAAAAATTATCAGATCCAGGAAGTTTCACAATTCCATATTTTCTGAGTAGTCTTAGTTCAATAGAAGCATTGGCAGATTTAGGTGCTAGTATAAATTTAATGCCATATTCATTATACACTAAACTAAACCTCGGAGAATTAAAACCAACACGAATATGCATATAACTAGCCGATCGATCAGTAAAATATCCTAGAGGGATAATGGAGAACATGCTAGTTAAAGTTGGTACTTTAGTATTGCCAGTAGACTTTGTTATTCTGGACATGGAAGAAGATTCTCGAGTTCCTCTCATATTAGGAAGACCATTCTTAAACACGGCCAAAGCAATAATACACGTGTTTGGTAAGCAACTGACCCTAAGTATAGAGGACGAGAGTGTTACCTTTTCTGTTGATAGAGCCATGCAACAACCACAATCTGTAGATGATATCTGTTATTATGTTCAAACTATAGATTCACAAGCAGAATAATTACAAGAATTTCCAAAATTACAAGGAACAGGAGAATGTTCTTTAGGAGAACGAACTGAACCAATTGATAAAGCTGAAATGTTAGCTACACTCATGGCTAATAAATATGAACCAACAATAGAAGAACTTTAAATGCTAAAAGAGGAAGACAGATATCGATAGAAATCATCGATAGAAGAACCACCGATATTAGCGTTAAAGCCACTTTCAAACCATTTGGAATACGCTTATTTACATGGTGAATCTGAATTACCTATAATAATCTCGTCTTCTCTTACGAAAAATGAAAAATCTCAACTCATTTCTGTTGTAAAAGCTCATAAACCAGCTATTGCATGGAAGATTCATGACATTAAAGGTATAAGTCCTTCGTATTGCACACATAAAATCCTTATGGAAGAAGTTCATAAAACATATGTGCAACGCCAATGAAGACTAAATTCTAATATGCAAGATGTTGTTAAGAAAGAAATTATTAAACTGCTCGATGCAGGTTTAATTTATCCAATCTCTGATAGTCCATGGGTAAGCCCAGTTCAATGCGTACCTAAGAATGGTGGCATTACTGTCATCACAAATGAAAAAGATGAGCTTATTCCTACTAGGATTGTAATGGGATGGCGTGTTTGTATTGATTATAGAAAATTAAATGACGCCACCAGAAAAGATCACTTTTCCTTACCTTTCATTGATCAAATATTGGAAAGGTTAGGTGGGAATAGTTACTATTATTTTCTTAACGGTTTCTCCGGATACTTTCAAATTCCAATCGCACTCGAGGACCAAGAGAAAACCACGTTCACGTGCCCTTATGGTACTTTTGCTTATAAACGCATGCCATTTGGACTTTGCAACGCCCCTGCAACCTTTCAAAGGAGCATGATGGCGATTTTTCACGACATGATAGAAGAGTGCATGGAAGTTTTCATGGATGACTTTTCAGTCTTCGGTGATACTTTTGAAATATGTCTAATTAATCTTGAACGAATGCTTATTAGATGCGAGAAATCAAATTTAGTACTTAATTGGGAGAAATGTCATTTCATGGTTAGAGAAGGCATCGTTCTTGGTCATAAAATTTCAAAGGAAGGAATTGAAGTGGATAGAGCTAAAGTAGATGTAATTGCTAAACTTCCACATCCCACCAATGTTAGAGGAGTTAGGAGTTTTCTAGGGCATGCCTATTTTTACCGACGTTTCATAAAAGATTTTTCTAAAATTGCCACTCCTATGAATAAACTCCTAGAAAAAGATGCTACATTCATCTTTTCGGATGAATGCATCAAATCTTTTAATATTCTTACAGAAAAACTCACTAATGCACCGATCATGATAACTCCAAATTGGAATCTGCCATTTAAACTCATGTGCGATGCAAGTGATTTTGCAATGGGAGCCGTTTTAGGACAAAGGATTGAAAAACGATTTCAACTTATTTATTACGCTAGCAAGACGTTACAAGGAGCACAAACGAATTACACAACTACTGAAAAAGAACTCCTTGCTATTGTCTTTGCTTTTCACAATTTTCGTTCATATCTCGTTCTAACAAAAACGGTGATCTATACCGACCATTCTGCTCTTAGATACCTATTTTCAAAACAAGATGCCAAACCACGATTAAACCGTTGGATCTTACTCTTATAAGAGTTCGATATTGAAATCCGAGACAAAAAGGGAGCAGAAAATCTCGCCACTGATCATCTTTCTCATCTTGAAAATTCCGAATTAGAAGTTCTAAATGAATCGGCTATACAAGACAACTTTCCTGATGAATATCTTTTGAAAATCGATTATAATGAAATTCCATGGTTTACAGACTTTGTAAACTACTTAGTATTTGGATTCCTTGAAAAAGGGTTGTCGTACCAAAAACGAAAGAAATTTTTTAGTGATATAAAACACTATTTTTGGGAAGATCCACACTTGTTTAAGAGATGTCCCGATGGAATAATACGCCGATGTGTATTCGGGGATGAAGCTAGTTAAATCATAAACCATTGTCACACAGGACCAACAGGAGGGCATTATGGGCCTCAGCTCACAGTAAGGAAAGTCTACGATGCTGGATTCTATTGGCCTTCAATTTTCAAATACGCACACCTTCTTTGCAAATCCTGTGATGCATGTCAAAGGGCCGGAAAAATAAGTCAACGTGATGAAATTCCACAAAATGTCATTCACGTATGTGAAATATTCGACGTTTGGGGTATTGACTTTATGGGTCCATTTCTGAAATCTCATAATAATCTCTACATTCTCGTTGCCATTGATTATGTATCTAAATGGGCAGAAGTACAAGCTCTCCCAACTAACGATGCACGAGTTGTAGTCAACTTCTTAAAACGTCTTTTTGCAAGGTTCGAAACACCGAAAGCTTTAATAAGTGATTCGGGTACTCATTTTTCTAATCAACTTGAGAAAGTTCTCAAAAGATATGGAGTAACTCATAAAATCTCAACCGCTTATCATCCACAAACAGGTGGACAAGTTGAAAATACCAACAGAGCATTAAAACGTATTCTAGAGAAAACTGTAGGATCAAATCCGAAGGAATGGTCCATGAAATTGGAGGATGCACTTTGGACTTTTCGATTAAGTCAACTAAACGAATTAAAAGAATTAAGACATGATGCATGAAATGTCCCGTTCTTATTGATTAAAAACGTTCCATATTAATTGATTTCGTTGCGAGGTTTTGACTTCTATATGAGACGTTTTTCAAAGACTGCATTCATTTTAAAACAAACCATAACCTTTATTTCATAAATAAAGGTTTAAAAAGCTTTACGTAGATTATCAAATAATGATAATCTAAAATATCCTGTTTACACACGACCATTACATAATGGTTTTCAATACAAATATGTTACATCGAAATCAGTTTCTTGAATGCAGTTTTTACACAATATCATACAAACATGGACTCCAAATCTTGTCCTTATTTTAGTATGCAACAGCGGAAGCTCTTAGTATTCACCTGAGAATAAACATGCTTTAAACGTCAACAAAAATGTTGGTGAGTTATAGGTTTAACCTATATATATCAAATCGTAACAATAGACCACAAGATTTCATATTTCAATATACATCCCATACATAGAGATAAAAATCATTCATATGGTGAACACCTGGTAACCGACATTAACAAGATGCATATATAAGAATATCCCCATCATTCCGGGACACCCTTCGGATATGATATAAATTTCGAAGTACTAAAGCATCCGGTACTTTGGATGGGGCTTGTTGGGCCCAATAGATCTATCTTTAGGATTCGCGTCAATTAGGGTGTCTGTTCCCTAATTCTTAGATTACCAGACTTAATAAAAAGGGGCATATTCGATTTCGATAATTCAACCATAGAATGTAGTTTCACGTACTTGTGTCTATTTTGTAAATCATTTATAAAACCTGCATGTATTCTCATCCCAAAAATATTAGATTTTAAAAGTGGGACTATAACTCACTTTCACAGATTTTTACTTCGTCGGGAAGTAAGACTTGGCCACTGTTGATTCACGGACCTATAACAATATATACATATATATCAAAGTATGTTCAAAATATATTTACAACACTTTTAATATATTTTGATGTTTTAAGTTTATTAAGCCAGCTGTCCTCGTTAGTAACCTACAACTAGTTGTCCACAGTTAGATGTACAGAAATAAATCGATAAATATTATCTTGAATCAATCTACGACCCAGTGTATACGTATCTCAGTATTGATCACAACTCAAACTATATATATTTTGGAATCAACCTCAACCCTGTATAGCTAACTCCAACATTCACATATAGAGTGTCTATGGTTGTTCCGAAATATATATAGATGTGTCGACATGATAGGTCGAAACATTGTATACGTGTCTATGGTATCTCAAGATTACATAATATACAATACAAGTTGATTAAGTTATGGTTGGAATAGATTTGTTACCAATTTTCACGTAGCTAAAATGAGAAAAATTATCCAATCTTGTTTTACCCATAACTTCTTCATTTTAAATCCGTTTTGAGTGAATCAAATTGCTATGGTTTCATATTGAACTCTATTTTATGAATCTAAATGGAAAAAGTATAGGTTTATAGTCGGAAAAATAAGTTACAAGTCGTTTTTGTAAAGGTAGTCATTTCAGTCGAAAGAACGACGTCTAGATGACCATTTTAGAAAACATACTTCCACTTTGAGTTTAACCATAATTTTTGGATATAGTTTCATGTTCATAATAAAAATCATTTTGTCAGAATAACAACTTTTAAATCAAAGTTTATCATAGTTTTTAATTAACTAACCCAAAACAGCCCGCGGTGTTACTACGACGGCTTAAATCCGATTTTACGGTGTTTTTCGTGTTTCCAGGTTTTAAATCATTAAGTTAACATATCATATAGATATAGAACATGTGTTTAGTTGATTTTAAAAGTCAAGTTAAAAGGATTAACTTTTATTTGCGAACAAGTTTAGAATTAACTAAACTATGTTCTAGTGATTACAAGTTTAAACCTTCGAATAAGATAGCTTTATATGTATGAATCGAATGATGTTATGAACATCATTAATACCTTAATTTCCTTGGATAAAACTACTGGAAAAGATTAAAATGGATCTAGCTTCAACGGATCCTTGGATGGCTCGAAGTTCTTGAAGCAGAATCATGACACGAAAACAAGTTCAAGTAAGATCATCACTTGAAATAAGATTGTTATAGTTATAGAAATTGAACCAAAGTTTGAATATGATTATTACCTTGTATTAGAATGATAACCTACTGTAAAAAACAAAGATTTCTTGAGGTTGGATGATCACCTTACAAGATTGGAAGTGAGCTAGCAAACTTGAAAGTATTCTTGATTTTTTGTAACTAGAACTTGTAGAATTTATGAAGAACACTTAGAACTTGAAGATAGAACTTGAGAGAGATCAATTAGATGAAGAAAATTGAAGAATGAAAGTGTTTGTAGGTGTTTTTGGTCGTTGGTGTATGGATTAGATATAAAGGATATGTAATTTTGTTTTCATGTAAATAAGTCATGAATGATTACTCATATTTTTGTAATTTTATGAGATATTTCATGCTAGTTGCTAAATGATGGTTCCCACATGTGTTAGGTGACTCACATGGGCTGCTAAGAGCTGATCATTGGAGTGTATATACCAATAGTACATACATCTAAAAGCTGTGTATTGTACGAGTACGAATACGGGTGCATACGAGTAGAATTGTTGATGAAACTGAACGAGGATGTAATTGTAAGCATTTTTGTTAAGTAGAAGTATTTTGATAAGTGTATTGAAGTCTTTCAAAAGTGTATAAATACATATTAAAACACTACATGTATATACATTTTAACTGAGTCGTTAAGTCATCGTTAGTCGTTACATGTAAGTGTTGTTTTGAAACCTTTAGGTTAACGATCTTGTTAAATGTTGTTAACCCAATGTTTATAATATCAAATGAGATTTTAAATTATTATATTATCATGATATTATCATGTATGAATATCTCTTAATATGATATATATACATTAAATGTCTTTACAACGATAATCGTTACATATATGTCTCGTTTAAAAATCATTAAGTTAGTAGTCTTGTTTTTACATATGTAGTTCATTGTTAATATACTTAATGATATGTTTACTTATCATAGTATCATGTTAACTATATATATATCCATATATATGTCATCATATAGTTTTTACAAGTTTTAACGTTCGTGAATCACCGGTCAACTTGGGTGGTCAATTGTCTATATGAAACATATTTCAATTAATCAAGTCTTAACAAGTTTGATTGCTTAACATGTTGGAAACATTTAATCATGTAAATATCAATCTCAATTAATATATATAAACATGGAAAAGTTCGGGTCACTACAGTACCTACCCGTTAAATAAATTTCGTCCCGAAATTTTAAGCTGTTGAAGGTGTTGACGAATCTTCTGGAAATAGATGCGGGTATTTCTTCTTCATCTGATCTTCACAATCCCAGGTGAACTCGGGTCCTCTACGAGCATTCCATCGAACCTTAACAATTGGTATCTTGTTTTGCTTAAGTCTTTTAACCTCACGATCCATTATTTCGACGGGTTCTTCGATGAATTGGAGTTTTTCGTTGATTTGGATTTCATCTAATGGAATAGTGAGATCTTCTTTAGCAAAACATTTCTTCAAATTCGAGACGTGGAAAGTGTTATGTACAGCCGCGAGTTGTTGAGGTAACTCAAGTCGGTAAGCTACTGGTCCGACACGATCAATAATCTTGAATGGTCCAATATACCTTGGATTTAATTTCCCTCGTTTACCAAATCGAACAACGCCTTTCCAAGGTGCAACTTTAAGCATGACCATCTCTCCAATTTCAAATTCTATATCTTTTCTTTTAATGTCAGCGTAGCTCTTTTGTCGACTTTGGGCGGTTTTCAACCGTTGTTGAATTTGGATGATCTTCTCGGTAGTTTCTTGTATAATCTCCGGACCCGTAATTTGTCTATCCCCCACTTCACTCCAACAAACTGAAGACCTGCACTTTCTACCATAAAGTGCTTCAAACGGCGCAATCTCAATGCTTGAATGGTAGCTGTTGTTGTAGGAAAATTCTGCTAACGGTAGATGTCGATCCCAACTGTTTCCGAAATCAATAACACATGCTCGTAGCATGTCTTCAAGCGTTTGTATCGTCCATTCACTCTGCCCATCAGTTTGTAGATGATAGGCAGTACTCATGTCTAGACGAGTTCCTAATGCTTGCTGTAATGTCTGCCAGAATCTTGAAATAAATCAGCCATCCCTATCAGAGATAATAGAGATTGGTATTCCATGTCTGGAGACGACTTCCTTCAAATACAGTCGTGCTAACTTCTCCATCTTTTCATCTTCTCTTATTGGCAGGAAGTGTGCTGATTTGGTGAGACGATCAACTATTACCCAAATAGTATCAAAACCACTTGCAGTCCTTGGCAATTTAGTGATGAAATCCAAGGTAATGTTTTCCCATTTCCATTCTGGGATTTCGGGTTGTTGAAGTAGACCTGATGGTTTCTGATGCTCAGCTTTGACCTTAGAACACGTCAAACATTCTCCTACGTATTTAGCAACATCGGCTTTCATACCCGGCCACCAAAAATGTTTCTTGAGATCCTTGTACATCTTTTCCGTTCCAGGATGTATTGAGTATCTGGTTTTATGAGCTTCTCTAAGTACCATTTCTCTCATATCTCCAAATTTTGGTACCCAAATCCTTTCAGCCCTATACCGGGTTCCGTCTTCCCGAATATTAAGATGCTACTCCGATCCTTTGGGTATTTCATCCTTTAAATTTCCCTCTTTTAAAACTCCTTGTTACGCCTCCTTTATTTGAGTAGTAAGGTTATTATTGTGACGACCCGGAAATTTCCGACCAAATTTAAACTTTATCTTTATATTATTTCGACACGATAAGCAAAGTTGTTAAGTTAAATCTCAAGAAATTTAAATTATGTTCATACATCCAATTGACCTCTGACTATTCCCGACGATTCACGAAAATTTTTTTTTTTTAAACAAATATGTACAGGTGTATACGTATATAGAGATAAATACATAATAATTGAAAATAATAAAATCTAATCATTCGAATTAAGAATTTTTATTATTAAGTATTGTCATTAAGAATTACTATTATTATTATTATTATTATTATTATTATTATTATTATTATTATTATTATTATTATTATTATTATTATTATTATATATATCATATAGTAATTACTAACATGTAATGTTAATATCTAATATAATAGATGTAAATATAAGTTGAACCATAATTGTTATAGTAATAATATTATTACTTTCAACATTAACATCTATACTAGTATTATTAATATTTTTTATGAAAGTAAATATAGATACAAATTGTTATATTACTATTACTAATATTATTGTAATTAATAATATTATTAGTAACATGAGTAATATTATCATCATCATCATTATTATTATAGTTATCAACATTAATATAATACTACCTCCGTCCCATCTAAAGTGTCCACCTTTCTATTTTGGGCTGTCCCATTTCAAGTGTCCACTTGATGTTTCAACCAATGAGAAGAGGTTATTCTGGATAGAGAAGATTTCTGATTGGTGGAGAATGAAGTTAGTGGAATTTTCTAAAACTTTGTGCAAAAAGTAAGTGGACACTTGTAGTGGGATGGAGGGAGTAAAAAATAATACAATATATTACATTTACCTTTAATAATATTATTAATATCAAATTTTAGTATTATTTTATAATATTATATTTATTATTATTAATTATATTATTAATATTATTAAAATTTTAATTAATTATCAATTCCTAATCTTGAGTACGATTTGGTCTAGGGTTGCTTTCAACCTTTATAAAATTTGTACTACTGTCCCAACTCTTGATTACATAGTGAATTCAAATCTGTATCCAAACAAAATCAGTTGTACTGTAAGTAATTTTTGTTTTGTATCAATTGGTTACACATCACAATCCCCTTTATCATTAATTAATAAATTTTTTTTTCTTATTCGTACGTACTGAAACTTTTTCTTTTGTCTATCACTTTCTTGACTATAACTCAATCTAGCAAATCCAATATGAGAAGCAAGACAATTGATATCTCAATATCATTTTTGATTTCTCTATGCTTTGCAAATTAAATATTAAACGAAATTTATTTATTTATTTTTTTCCCCTTACAGGCTCGAACCCTCTGTATCATCTTCTTTAAACTGAAATTACGAAATCAAATCAAATCCCAAAATGTATAAATGTAGTTCCGATAGGAATTCTATTTTTAAACTATCCTCAAAATTTCAATCTCCAATTCTTCCTAACAAGTACCAATTTTGAAGTCAAAGTTTTGTTCTTAAAAAGTCAACCAATGTTCTTCACTCAAATTAGTGCTATATGTTAAGATTAAGGTAAAATTTACGAATCCATGAGTTTCTATAAACGCTTTACAAACTAATTCGTGTTATAATCTTCATCAAAATCGTAACCACTTGCAAAATAATTTTTTTTTCTTCTTCATCACAGCGACGAGAGCAGAGGGGGCTGCTGTGCTCCTCAAAATTTTTTATTTTTCTGTTAGTTGATATCACAAGTATACATCGTTTCTGTATTATATCTGATAATTAGTGAAGATAAGAACTAAGATGTGAGTTAAATGGAAGTTGAAAATTTAGGAGGAAGAAGGAGATAGGAAGCATGTAAATCGGGTTAAGTATAAAACACATCAGTAATATTTCGGATAAAGGGCAATGGCCCAATGGTTAAGAGTGTGAACGGGTTTTCGAGAGGTCGTGGGTTCGAGACCCGGCTGAGACATTACATTTTTTTTTTGGGACTTCTTTTAAGGTAGCCTATTCTCTTTATTTATTATTATTATTATTATTATTATTATTATTATTATTATTATTATTATTATTATTATTATTATTATTATTATCATTAATACAATTACTATTATTGTCATTATTGTTAGAATTGTTATTATTATTATTATAAGTAGGAATATTTATACTATCATTATTATCATTAACTAATACGATTTCGAACATGTTAATAATAACTATATGATAATATTGGCAATAAAAGTTGTAAAGGTAAAAATTTAGAAACTGGTTATACAATATATGAATATCTGTACAATTATGATTATGATTATGAAATTTAGTTATTGAAACTGTAACTTGAAATATAAAAATTCAACTCGGAGTTTATGATAAAACTTATTATCATAAACAATATTATTATTATTATTATTATCATTTTATGGTTAAAATGAAGTATTATTATGAATAGATATTTTTATAAAAATACTACAATAATATTAACATTACATACCATTTTATTTTGTTACTAAAATTATAGTAATTAAGCTATATCTAAAATATATCTATAAATATATAAATATAAATATTTTAGTATATATAAACCTTAATATAAATTAATATTATTATTATGTTATAATGAATATTAGTGATATAAAACATATAAATTTAAAAATATTAAATTTATCTATATAACACGTAATATAACAAGTATGATTATTAATAATAATATATAAACTTATTCAAATACAATTATATACTTTAATATATATATGTGAATGATATAGGTTCGTGAATCCGAGGCCAACCATGCATTGTTTAGTTGTTAAATGACGTCATATGTATTTTTACTACAAAATACATTAGGTGAGTTTCATTAATCCCTTTTTAAATGCTTTCGCAATATATATTTTTGGGACTGAGAATACATGCGCTGCTTTTATAACTGTTTTACGAAATAGACACAAGTACTTAAAACTACATTCTATGGCTGGATTATTAAACCGAATATGCCCCTTTTTTATTAAGTCTGGTAATCTAAGAATTAGGGAACAGACACCCTAATTGATGCGAATCCTAAAGATAGATCTATCGGGCCCAACAAGCCCCATCCAAAGTACCGGATGCTTTAGTATTTCGAAATTTATATCATGTCCGAAGGAGGATCCCGGAATGATGGGGATATTCTTATATGTATATTGTGAATGTCGGTTACCAGGTGTTCAATCCATATGAATGATTAATTTGTCTCTATGTATGGGACGTATGTTTATGAGAAATGGAAATATGAAATCTTGTGGTCTATTAAAAGTTATGAAATGATTATTTATGATAAACTAATGAACTAACCAACCTTTTGGTTGACACTTGAAAGCATGTTTATTCTCAGGTACGAAAGAAATCTTCCGCTGTGTATTTGCTCATTTTAGAGATATTACTTGAAGTCATTCATGACATATTTCAAAAGACGTTGCATTCAAGTCGTTGAGTTCATCAAGATTATTATTAAGTCAATTATAGATAGCTATATTATGAAATGGCATGCATGCCGTCAACTTTCGATGTAATGAAAGATTGTCTTTTCAAAAACGAATGCAATGTTTGTAAAATGTATCATATAGAGGTCAAGTACCTCGCAATGTAATCAACTGTTGTGAATCATTTATAATCGATATGGACTTCGTCCGGATGGATTAGGACGGGTCTTCACAGTTGGTATCAGAGCGGTGGTCTTAGCGAACCATGTCTGCATTAGTGTGTCTAACTGATAAGTCGTTAGGATGCATTAGTGAGTCTGGACTTCGACCGTGTCTGCATGTCAAAAGTTTGCTTATCATTTTGTGTCAAAAATTACCTGCTTATCATTCTTTGAGAATCACTTGCTTATCATTCTTAGTCTAGACACATTTTACTGCATTGACTGCATGAATAGTGTATAGACAAAATTCATATCTTAGCATATCTGCTATTTCATATCTTAGCGTATCTGTTATTGTTACCTTTGCCTGACAGCTTCCGTAGATTCCTCCGTAACTTATGGGATTTTAGTATTATATATGCATATGTAAATTATGTATTGCAGGGTACTAATCTACATCCTATAATCTATTTCTTATCGAAAATCCTTCATCTGATCGTACGAGATGAATCCTGCAACCAGTTCGAGTCCCTCAGATTCCGATAGCTATTTCGATAGTTATTCCGACAGCTATACCGACATAATGTTCACCTAAGCTCCGAAAACAGCGTCATCGGCATGAATCAACCAATCAGCCATTATCAATTAATCTGATGGGTTCGTAGTCGACTTAATTAATAGAAACGCGCAGAAGGCAATCCCTTCCACCAACCGAATTCACCTCTTGACAATGAACCTGAAGTGTTTACCGGCGAACCTGTTCGAGACATCATTTTTAGTCTTATTTACAGGGTAACTCGACAAGATTATATTCTATCCACAATTCTGAACCTTATTTATCCGCTCGTTACCGACAATCATCTTAGAGTAATAAGTCAACGAGCTTCGCGCTCGAATAATCAATTCGGAGAATATGGTGCAAAATGTACCAGCTTCAGCAAAATCACCAGCACCAACAGTACAATCAATAACAGCACCAGTACCATCAACAATCCATGCATCAATATCATCAAATGTACTTTGAGTATGATCTTCGTTCTACGTATCGTTCTATCTCATTTATCTTCGTTCGACATGGCGAATATGTAATCTCTAAAGTTTTAGAGATTATTTATTCTAGTTCCAACCGAAAAGCAAATGAGTTTAATATCATATTAACTCATTAAATCCATGAATACATCTGAAGAAAATATATATGTATATATGTTTTCATAAAGATTGTAATTAAAAATTCTTTTGTACAAACTGTTAATGGTGAAAATATTTAACGGGTAGGTAATACCCGAGGAATATTTAAATTTCACATTAATAAGTTACACTGTATATTCTTCGAATCTAATTCAACAGTTATTCACTATCCTATTTACAACCACCGAGATACGTATTTGTTCACCAAAGAATAACTATTTTCATTCAAATTCAATTTCATATTTGGATTTTGACCTATCAGAATCCAACAAGTGGCATAATGAAGAAATAATGGACACAATAAAAATTGATTAGAAACAGACTAATTAACAATATTAAATTTTATTAAGAAACCACGTTAACAAAATCCTAGCTAACTATTCCTAGCTAACTGTTAATTCCGTATTACACTTTATTTATCGCAATTTAATTATCGCAATTTATTTTATCGCAATTTATTTTCTCGCAATTTTATTTTTTGTCATTTAATTTCTGTTATTTACTTTACGCACTTTATTTATCGTTATTTAATTTCTGTTATTTATTTTACGCACTTTAAATATCGGGACACGTATACAATGTTTTGACATATCATATCGACCCATCTATATGTATATATATATAGTTTGAGTTGTGATCGAGTCTGAGACGTATACGGGTCACGAAACGTATTAATTAATTCGAATATTATATATTAAACTGTATATGAATTACTGGACTGTTACTGTGGACTACCAACACTGGACAATTAAAATGAATTAAAATATTGATTATAACATATGAAACTAAAAAAAAAAATTCTTCAAGTTTGCCACTTGATTTCATTTTAAACCCCATTCGTATCATCACAATTACAATCTGCGTTCAAACCTTTCATGATTCTTGAAAACACTTCAATCGATAGGATGAATCAACCGTACTTCACCTACGGGAGAAAAGATTGATGCATTTAGTTATGCATCTGAAAAACTCTCGGAAACTCAGTAAACGTTTAACACATAGTTGTGCTAATTCCTTAGTGTTATTATTACCCAAAAATAACTTGGTAATTCCTTTCAAAGTAGCAAATTTTGTCACAGCTCCAGCAAATCAACTTTGACTTTTCGTTCGAAACAACCTTATTATCACCTTGATTTATATGTATGCTCTTTTATTGTTACCGGGGAACCTTTTATATTCCACCATATTACCGTCAGCGTTTAATCATCTAAAAAAAAACAATTCTCTTGAAATCACCTCAGATCGATAACCAATGATTCAGATATGATAACAGTAAATGTAGAAGAATCGGCAAGCAGTACTTTGAAAACTTACAGCATATCCACATCAACAGTTATATGTATAACATTTATATCTTAGAATAATGATGTTCCATTCTGAAATTCTGGAAAGCACCCAGTCCGTGAACCAATACTCTGAATTTTGAAAAGTTGAATGAAGCAACAAAAACTGTAAACGACCCTAATCATCAGAAGTTTGATGATAAAGAATAGTATGTTGGAAAAGCTCAGAAACGTTGGAACTAGAAAATGGATTGAGCTAACAATGAAGGAGCCCAAGGACAAATACAAGGACCAAACCCTATATTCAAAGGATTCAGGTAATTCTGGATCCGATGAAACCTTCAAAGAATATCTTGCCCCGAAGTCATGTTAAAATCGTGCGGAAAATCTTTCTCCATCAACCATCAAACTTAGAAATTCCAAAATATCATCATCAATATCTTCGATATTTCTGAGGATATTTTCATAAATATTCTCGAACGAAATTATATACCTCTTCGTGCTTCCTGTGTATTATTATATTGGAAACATTTAAGAGAAAATTTAGTACCGAAAAGCAGATTATGCGAAACTATGAAGAAAGCCGTGGACAAATCACAAAGAATAAATTTGACTTCAAAGAATCCAAATGATTCAATGTCTGCTAAAGTCTTTAGTGAATATCTTGCTCCTTACACTAAACCCTTGCAGACAATAGTTTCTATCATCTGCTGATCTTAGATATTCCGAGATATTATCGTATCTTTCATTATAAATATCCTACATATTTCTGGAGATAATTTTATAACTATTCTTATCTGAAATCATTAATCTCTTCGTGCTATCAGTATTACATCATATAGAAACTGTTAGTTTCTATATTCTGTAAACTTTCGAGTTAAAAATATGAATGTTATTGAAGTAATGTTGGGAACTGATGCATGAGTTAGTATAATATAATGACACTTGATCAACGTGATTATATTACAGTAAGTCATGCTGAGTTCTAATGGGACATGATGGTTCACAGTAGATCATACCACCATCATGTGTCATGTTACATAACTCTTTCATTCTAATTAACTTCTGAACATATCAAGAAAGTATATTCTCGATAGCTCTATTCTCAATGATTCTGGTAATTTGACGAATTAAATCGTGTTATTACGTTCTTTCTTGATTATAACATTAAATTCATTCGAAACTCCATACTTACAAATTCTAGACCATTACTCGTTTTACTAGAGATCGAGAGGAGATTAAAAAGACGAAGAGCTCCGAAATATAAAGGAAGATATAAAACTCGACAACAACACTGAAATTACAATAATTAAAAATTAAAACATCATGACAATTAAAAAAAAAATTAAAAGATTACAATCAAACTACTCGTCGTCGTCAATTGTCATCTGCAAAGTAACGTTCACCCTTCATTTCACCATCCGTGAGGTACTCTGAAGACATCGGTATTTCTTTTGATGCCTCAACTGCTGCTTCAGCTGATTCATCGAGGTAACGATAACCCAACGTCCCTTCATCTTCAAGAACCGCATAAAAAGAAATGCGTTTACCGCGATCTTTAATGGTATTTTTATAAAGTACCATTGATCATCGGTACACAGAAAACTTGCCCTACAATCCGCATCATAATCGTCTTTATAAAAGAACACAGACGTGAATTCACACGGAACTCTTTCCTTCAAAAAGGATAGCAAGTCTTGTAAACCAACATCACGAATGTCTATATCTTCAAACGAAATACTGGCGCCCCACTTATATTCCTTCATTTGATTACGGAAATCACCTCCGTAATGAACATCGAATGAAACAATCATTGGGGGAAGTGTTAACATTTTTACAGTTTGGTAGTGTTTGATTTTGATTTTGAGAAAGGTGGAAATATAAAAGAAATATATGTTTGAGTGTATAAAATGAAGTATATGGTTGGTGTTTTTATAGTGTAAAAGTGACCGTTAGGATAGCCGTTGGAAATTTTTTATTTTACTAACGGCTAAAAATTTGGGCAAGTTTTGGGCGAAGGTGGACGATGCCCGTTGGGACCTATCTCATGATAGTTTCATTCGTGATCTTCGAATAATCGAATTATTTTATCAATTCATATTTGTCATGAAAACATTTTTTTTGTTAGCCTTGATGATCCCACTCAAATTTCGGGACGAAATTTCTTTAACGGGTAGGTACTGTGACGACCCGGAAATTTCCGACCAAATTTAAACTTTATCTTTATATTATTTCGACACGATAAGCAAAGTTGTTAAGTTAAATCTCAAGAAATTTAAATTATGTTCATACATCCAATTGACCTCTGACTATTCCCGACGATTCACGAACAATTTTTTTTTTTAAACAAATATGTACAGGTGTATACGTATATAGAGATAAATACATAATAATTGAAAATAATAAAATCTAATCATTCGAATTAAGAATTTTTATTATTAAGTATTGTCATTAAGAATTACTATTATTATTATTATTATTATATATCATATAGTAATTACTAACATGTAATGTTAATATCTAATATAATAGATGTAAATATAAGTTGAACCATAATTGTTATAGTAATAATATTATTACTTTCAACATTAACATCTATACTAGTATTATTAATATTTTTTATGAAAGTAAATACAGATACAAATTGTTATATTACTATTACTAATATTATTGTAATTAATAATATTATTAGTAACATGAGTAATATTATCATCATCATCATTATTATTATAGTTATCAACATTAATATAATACTACCTCCGTCCTATCTAAAGTGTCCACCTTTCTATTTTGGGCTGTCCCATTTCAAGTGTCCACTTGATGTTTCAACCAATGAGAAGAGGTTATTCTGGAGAGAGAAGATTTCTGATTGGTGGAGAATGAAGTTAGTGGAATTTTCTAAAACTTTGTGCAAAAAGTAAGTGGACACTTGTAGTGGGACGGAGGGAGTAAAAAATAATACAATATATTACATTTACCTTTAATAATATTATTAATATCAAATTTTAGTATTATTTGATAATATTATATTTATTATTATTAATTATATTATTAATATTATTAAAATTTTAATTAATTATCAATTCCTAATCTTGAGTACGATTTGGTCTAGGGTTGCTTTCAACCTTTATAAAATTTGTACTACTGTCCCAACTCTTGATTACATAGTGAATTCAAATCTGTATCCAAACAAAATCAATTGTACTGTAAGTAATTTTTGTTTTGTATCAATTGGTTACACTTCACAATCCCCTTTATCATTAATTAATAAAAAAAAAATTCTTATTCGTACGTACTGAAACTTTTTCTTTTGTCAATCACTTTCTTGACTATAACTCAATCTAGAAAATCCAATATGAGAAGCAAGACAATTGATATCTCAATATCATTTTCGATTTCTCTATGCTCTGCAAATTAAATATTAAACGAAATTTATTTATTTATTTTTTTTCCCCTTACAGGCTCGAACCCTCTGTATCATCTTCTTTAAACTGAAATTACGAAATCAAATCAAATCCCAAAATGTATAAATGTAGTTCCGATAGGAATTCTATTTTAAACTATCCTCAAAATTTCAATCTCCAATTCTTCCTAACAAGTACCAATTTTGAAGTCAAAGTTTTGTTCTTAAAAAGTCAACCAATGTTCTTCACTCAAATTAGTGCTATATGTTAAGATTAAGGTAAAATTTATGAATCCATGAGTTTCTATAAACGCTTTACAAACTAATTCGTGTTATAATCTTCATCAAAATCGTAACCACTTGCAAAATAATTTTTTTTTCTTCTTCATCACAGCGACGAGAGCAGAGGGGGCTGCTGTGCTCCTCAAAATTTTTTATTTTTCTGTTAGTTGATATCGCAAGTATACATCGTTTCTGTATTATATCTGATAATTAGTGAAGATAAGAACTAAGATGTGAGTTAAATGGAAGTTGAAAATTTAGGAGGAAGAAGGAGATAGGAAGCATGTAAATCGGGTTAAGTATAAAACACATCAGTAATATTTCGGATAAAGGGCAATGGCCCAATGGTTAAGAGTGTGAACGGGTTTTCGAGAGGTCGTGGGTTCGAGACCCGGCTGAGACATTACATTTTTTTTTTTGGGACTTCTTTTAAGGTAGCCTATTCTCTTTATTTATTATTATTATTATTATTATTATTATTATTATTATTATTATTATTATTATTATTATTATTATTATCATTAATACAATTAATATTATTGTCATTATTGTTAGAATTGTTATTATTATTATTATAAGTAGGAATATTTATACTATCATTATTATCATTAACTAATACGATTTCGAACATGTTAATAATAACTATATGATAATATTGGCAATAAAAGTTGTAAAGGTAAAAATTTGGAAACTGGTTATACAATATATGGAAACTGGTTATACAATATATGAATATCTGTACAATTATGATTATGATTATGAAATTTAGTTATTGAAACTGTAACTTGAAATATAAAAATTCAACTCGGAGTTTATGATAAAACTTATTATCATAAACAATATTATTATTATTATTATCATCATTTTATGGTTAAAATGAAGTATTATTACGAATAGATATTTTTATAAAAATACTACAATAATATTAACATTACATACCATTTTATTTTGTTACTAAAATTATAGTAATTAAGCTATATCTAAAATATATCCATAAATATATAAATATAAATATTTTAGTATATATAAACCTTAATATAAATTAATACTATTATTATGTTATAATGAATATTAGTGATATAAAACATATAAATTTAAAAATATTAAATTTATCTATATAACACGTAATATAACAAGTATGATTATTAATAATAATATATAAACTTATTCAAATACAATTATATACTTTAATATATATATATGTGAATGATATAGGTTCGTGAATCCGAGGCCAACCCTGCATTGTTTAGTTGTTAAATGACGTCATATGTATTTTTACTACAAAATACATTAGGTGAGTTTCATTAATCCCTTTTTAAATGCTTTCGCAATATATATTTTTGGGACTGAGAATACATGCGCTGCTTTTATAACTGTTTTACGAAATAGACACAAGTACTTAAAACTACATTCTATGGCTGGATTATTAAACCGAATATGCCCCTTTTTTATTAAGTCTGGTAATCTAAGAATTAGGGAACAGACACCCTAATTGACGCGAATCCTAAAGATAGATATATCGGGCCCAACAAGCCCCATCCAAAGTACCGGATGCTTTAGTATTTCGAAATTTATATCATGTCCGAAGGAGGATCCCGGAATGATGGAGATATTCTTATATGTATATTGTGAATGTCGGTTACCAGGTGTTCAATCCATATGAATGATTATTTTGTCTCTATGTATGGGACGTATGTTTATGAGAAATGGAAATATGAAATCTTGTGGTCTATTAAAAGTTATGAAATGATTATTTATGATAAACTAATGAACTCACCAACCTTTTGGTTGACACTTGAAAGCATGTTTATTCTCAGGTACGAAAGAAATCTTCCGCTGTGTATTTGCTCATTTTAGAGATATTACTTGAAGTCATTCATGACATATTTCAAAAGACGTTGCATTCAAGTCGTTGAGTTCATCAAGATTATTATTAAGTCAATTATAGATAGCTATATTATGAAATGGTATGCATGCCGTCAACTTTTGATGTAATGAAAGATTGTCTTTTCAAAAACGAATGCAATGTTTGTAAAATGTATCATATAGAGGTCAAGTACCTCGCAATGTAATCAACTGTTATGAATCGTTTATAATCGATATGGACTTTGTCCGAATGGATTAGGACGGGTCTTCACAATTATGAATCATTATATTCATAGATTTTACTCGAATGGGTTCTCTGTCCTTCCTGCTCAAGGCATCGGCTACCACATTTGCCTTCCCCGGGTGGTAACGAATCTCAAAGTCGTAATTATTCAACAATTCAATCCACCTACGCTGCCTCATATTCCGTTGTTTCTGATTAAATATGTGTTGAAGACTTTTGTGGTCGGTATATATAATATTTTTGACCCCATATAAGTAGTGCCTCCAAGTCTTTAATGCAAAAACAACCGCGCCTAATTCCAAATCATGCGTCGTGTAATTTTGCTCGTGAATCTTCAATTGTCTAGACGCATAAGCAATCACCTTCGTTCGTTGCATTAATACACAACCGAGACCTTGCTTTGATGCGTCACAATAAATCACATAATCATCATTCCCTTCATGAAATGACAATATAGGTGCCGTAGTTAGCTTTTTCTTTAATAACTGAAACGCTTTCTCTTGTTCATCCTTCCATTCAAATTTCTTCTCTTTATGCGTTAATGCAGTCAAGGGTTTTGCTATTCTGGAAAAGTCTTGGATGAACTTTCTGTAGTAACCAGCTAGTCCTAAAAACTGGCGTATGTGTTTAAGAGTTTTCGGGGTTTCCCACTTTTCAACAGTTTCTATCTTTGCCGGATCCACCTTAATACCTTTTTTGTTCACTATGTGACCGAGGAATTGAACTTCTTCCAACCAAAATGCACACTTTGAAAATTTAGCGTACAATTATTCCTTCCTCAATACTTCTAACAACTTTCTCAAATGTTAACCGTGTTCTTGGTCATTCTTTGAGTAAATAAGTATGTCATCAATGAAAACAATGACAAACTTGTCAAGGTATGGTCCACACACTCGGTTCATAAGGTCCATGAACACAGCTGGTGCATTAGTTAAACCAAACGGCATGACCATAAACTCTTAATGACCGTAACGTGTGTAGTGACCCGAACTTTTCCATGTTTATATATATTAATTGAGATTGATGTTTACATGATTAAATGTTTCCAACATGTTAAGCAATCAAACTTGTTAAGACTTGATTAATTGAAATAGGTTTCATATAGACAATTGACCACCCAAGTTGACCGGTGATTCACGAACGTTAAAACTTGTAAAAAACTATATGATGACATATATATGGTTATATATATAGTTAACATGATATTATGATAAGTAAACATATCATTAATTATATTAACAATGAACTACATATGTAAAAACAAGACTACTAACTTAATGATTTTTAAACGAGACATATATGTAACGATTATCGTTGTAAAGACATTTAATGTATATATATCATATTAAGAGATATTCATACATGATAATATCATGATAATATAATAATTTAAAATCTCATTTGATATTATAAACATTGGGTTAACAACATTTAACAAGACCGTTAACCTAAAGGTTTAAAAACAACACTTACATGTAACGACTAACGATGACTTAACGACTCAGTTAAAATGTATATACATGTAGTGTTTTAATATGTATTTATACACTTTTGAAATACTTCAATACACTTATCAAAATACTTCTACTTAACAAAAATTCTTACAATTACATCCTCGTTCAGTTTCATCAACAATTCTACTCGTATGCACCCGTATTCGTACTCGTACAATACACAGCTTTTAGATGTATGTACTATTGGTATATACACTCCAATGATCAGCTCTTAGCAGACCATGTGAGTCACCTAACACATGTGGGAACCATCATTTGGCAACTAGCATGAAATATCTCATAAAATTACAAAAATATGAGTAATCATTCATGACTTATTTACATGAAAACAAAATTACATATCCTTTATATCTAATCCATACACCAACGACCAAAAACACCTACAAACACTTTCATTCTTCAATTTTCTTCATCTAATTGAACTCTCTCAAGTTCTATCTTCAAGTTCTAAGTGTTCTTCATAAATTCCAAAAGTTCTAGTTTCATAAAATCAAGAATACTTTCAAGTTTGCTAGCTCACTTCCAATCTTGTAAGGTGATCATCCAACCTCAAGAAATCTTTGTTTCTTACAGTAGGTTATCATTCTAATACAAGGTAATAATCATATTCAAACTTTGGTTCAATTTCTATAACTATAACAATCTTATTTCAAGTGATGATCTTACTTGAACTTGTTTTCGTGTCATGATTCTGCTTCAAGAACTTCGAGCCATCCAAGGATCCGTTGAAGCTAGATCCATTTTTCTCTTTTCCAGTAGGCTTATCCAAGGAAATTAAGGTAGTAATGATGTTCATAACATCATTCGATTCATACGTATAAAGCTATCTTATTCGAAGGTTTAAACTTGTAATCACTAGAACATAGTTTAGTTAATTCTAAACTTGTTCGCAAACAAAAGTTAATCCTTCTAACTTGACTTTTAAAATCAACTAAACACATGTTCTATATCTATATGATATGCTAACTTAATGATTTAAAACCTAGAAACACGAAAAACACCGTAAAACCGGATTTACGCCGTCGTAGTAACACCGCGGGCTGTTTTGGGTTAGTTAATTAAAAACTATGATAAACTTTGATTTAAAAGTTGTTATTCTGAGAAAATGATTTTTATTATGAACATGAAACTATATCCAAAAATTATGGTTAAACTCAAAGTGGAAGTATGTTTTCTAAAATGGTCATCTAGACGTCGTTCTTTCGACTGAAATGACTACCTTTACAAAAACGACTTGTAACTTATTTTTCCGACTAGAAACCTATACTTTTTTTGTTTAGATTCATAAAATAGAGTTCAATATGAAACCATAGCAATTTGATTCACTCAAAACGGATTTAAAATGAAGAAGTTATGGGTAAAACAAGATTGGATAATTTTTCTCATTTTAGCTACGTGAAAATTGGTAACAAATCTATTCCAACCATAACTTAATCAACTTGTATTATATATTATGTAATCTTGAGATACCATAGACACGTATACAATGTTTCGACCTATCATGTCGACACATCTATATATATTTCGGAACAACCATAGACACTCTATATGTGAATGTTGGAGTTAGCTATACAGGGTTGAGGTTGATTCCAAAATATATATAGTTTGAGTTGTGATCAATACTGAGATACGTATACACTGGGTCGTGGATTGATTCAAGATAATATTTATCGATTTATTTCTGTACATCTAACTGTGGACAACTAGTTGTAGGTTACTAACGAGGACAGCTGACTTAATAAACTTAAAACATCAAAATATATTAAAAGTGTTGTAAATATATTTTGAACATACTTTGATATATATGTATATATTGTTATAGGTTCGTGAATCAACCAGTGGCCAAGTCTTACTTCCCGACGAAGTAAAAATCTGTGAAAGTGAGTTATAGTCCCACTTTTAAAATCTAATATTTTTGGGATGAGAATACATGCAGGTTTTATAAATGATTTACAAAATAGACACAAGTACGTGAAACTACATTCTATGGTTGAATTATCGAAATCGAATATGCCCCTTTTTATTAAGTCTGGTAATCTAAGAATTAGGGAACAGACACCCTAATTGACGCGAATCCTAAAGATAGATCTATTGGGCCTAACAAACCCCATCCAAAGTACCGGATGCTTTAGTACTTCGAAATTTATATCATATCCGAAGGGTGTCCCGGAATGATGGGGATATTCTTATATATGCATCTTGTTATTGTTGGTTACCAGGTGTTCACCATATGAATGATTTTTATCTCTATGTATGGGATGTGTATTGAAATATGAAATCTTGTGGTCTATTATTACGATTTGATATATATAAGTTAAACCTATAACTCACCAACATTTTTGTTGACGTTTTAAGCATGTTTATTCTCAGGTGATTATTAAGAGCTTCCGCTGTCGCATACTTAAATAAGGACAAGATTTGGAGTCCATGCTTGTATGATATTGTGTAAAAACTGCATTCAAGAAACTTATTTTGTTGTAACATATTTGTATTGTAAACCATTATGTAATGGTCGTGTGTAAACAGGATATTTTAGATTATCATTATTTGATAATCTACGTAAAGCTTTTTAAACCTTTATTGATGAAATAAAGGTTATGGTTTGTTTAAAAATGAATGCAGTCTTTGAAAAACGTCTCATATAGAGGTCAAAACCTCGCAACGAAATCAATTAATATGGAACGTTTTTAATCAATAAGAACGGGACATTTCAGTTGGTATCCGAGCGTTGGTCTTAGAGAACCAGAAAATTTGCATTAGTGTGTCTTATCGAGTTTGTTAGGATGCATTAGTGAGTCTGGACTTCGACCGTGTTTTCTTTAAAAATGATTGCTTAACATTTTTGTTGGAAACTATATATTTTTAACATATGAATATTATGTGATATATTAATCTCTTAACGTGTTTGATATTATGTGATAGATGTCTACCTCTAGAACAAGTCCCATTGACTCACCTAATAATAATGAAGAGTCAAATGTAAATTGGAATGATTTGTGGACTGATTCACAAGTTCCCGAAGAGGAACCGGAAGAAGAGTCGGAACCGGAAGAAGAATCGGAACCGGAAGAAGAATCGGAACCGGATGAAGAAATAGAACCGGTGGGGGAAATAATAAAACGGTTAAGTAAAAGAAAATCCTCAACCAACCGACCAAAGTTAATTATGGTCAATGGTGTTTCCGCCAAGGAAGCAAAATATTGGGAGGATTACCAATTCTCCGATGAATCGGATTTCGACGAGAATTCCGATGATGTTATAGAAATTACCCCAACTGAATTTAAAAAGGCAAAAGAAAATAATAAGGGAAAGGGCATAAAAATAGAGAAATCTAATTCCAACCCCGATGAACTTTATATGTATCGTCAACCCCCGAAGTCCTTAAGTTGTAACAATGACCCGGGAACCTCTAAACCACCAGGTTTTTCTAAACCAATGTGGACAACGACGGCTCGTATTAGGGGAACATCATATATCCCTAGAAACTTGGCAAAACGAACCAAAACCGAAGAAGAAGAAACGAGCGAGTCGGAATAAGATAGTTGTATTCGTGTGGTGTAATATATGGAATATAGTGTTCTTATGCTTTATGATATATGTAAAAATTGCTTGTATTAATAAGTATTTTTTTTTATGAATCTAACTCTTGTCTATTTTACAGTTTAAAAACACAAAATGGATAGACAACCCAATATTTTAAGAGACCTACCCGGAGACATGATTGATGAAATCTTGTCTAGAGTCGGCCAGAATTCTTCGGCACAACTATTTAAGGCGAGATCAGTTTGTAAGACATTCGAAGAACGTTCCAAGAATGTCTTGGTTTATAAGAGACTTTCGTTTGAAAGATGGGGGATAGCACATTGGGAAACCCATAAGTTACGATGTGTTTACTTTGACGCATATATTGCGGGGAACCCAAATGCTATTTTACGCAACGGGTTAAGAAATTATTTTGACTCAATATATCCGAATATTGGACTTCGTGATTTAGAAAAAGCGGCTAACATGCAACATAAAGAAGCATGTTATGCTTACGGATTAGTAATGTTCGCTTCTCACCAAAGTGAGAACAAGAACATCGGGCTACAACTATTAAACAAAACGTTTCCACAAGTGACGGAGTCGGTAATTGGGGTAAGAAATGAGGTTTTTAGATTATTACGGGACTGTTGGACATTACGTAATCCTCGTCCCTTTGATGACGTTACAACACGCTGTTTTATCAACGGCCATAACGGTTATGTTGCACAAGACCAAGGATGGGAAGTAGTCCTAGTAAAACCAGAATGCATGACTTGTTTCTGGACGTATGAATTACGTGTCTTTATTGCCTTTGCCGAACGACTTGTGTACTAGCTAGAATTGTCTTCACAACTATCTTGTATCAAAGTTATTGTGTGCTATATTTCATGCTTTATGTAAAATAAGCGGTATTGTAAGTTTGTAAAATATTGTATAAAAGTTTGAACGCGAAATATTATTACAATCAGTTTTTCATATAGAATTGTAGTAGTTGAATTGTATATTAGCTACTAAGTATGAACTTAACGGGTAGGTACTACCCGAATTTAAACTTATAAAACGCTAATATGAAGAAAAAGCTTTTATAAATGAGTTCATATTATGCTACGAAATACTATTAACTACTCTTAATATTCTGTATGATTAACTTGTTCCATTTAACTATTTTGAAGGAAATGGCACCGACTACTCGACACACCGTGAATATGAATGAAGAGGAATTCCGTACTTTTCTAGCTTCAAACATAGCCGCAGTACAGGCTGCGCTACATACCAACAATAACCTTGGATCTAGCAGTACAGGAAATCGTGTAGGATGCACCTACAAAGAATTCACTGCCTGCAAACCTTTGGAATTTGATGGAACCGAAGGACCGATCGGATTGAAACGGTGGACCGAGAAGGTTGAATCGGTGTTTGCCATAAGTAAGTGTACTGAAGAGGACAAAGTGAAGTACGCTACGCATACCTTCACAGGTTCTGCGTTAACATGGTGGAATACCTATCTAGAGCAAGTGGGACAAGATGATGCGTACGCACTACCGTGGTCAGCTTTCAAGCACTTGATGAACGAGAAGTACCGTCCCAGAACCGAGGTCAATAAGCTCAAGACAGAACTTAGAGGGTTACGAACCCAAGGATTTGATATTACCACGTACGAAAGACGATTCACAGAATTGTGCCTATTGTGTCCGGGAGCATTCGAAGATGAGGAAGAGAAGATCGACGCGTTTGTGAAAGGATTACCGGAAAGAATCCAAGAAGATATAAGTTCACACGAGCCCGCCTCCATACAACAGGCATGTAGAATGGCTCACAAACTAGTGAACCAGATTGAAGAAAGAATTAAAGAACAGACTGCTGAAGAGGCCAATGTGAAGCAAGTCAAAAGAAAGTGGGAGGAAAACGGTGATAAGAATCACCAATACAACAACAACAGCAATTACAACAATAATCGCAACAATTATCCCAACAATCGTAACATCAATCGCAACTACAACAAACGGCCCAACAACAACAACAACAACAGCAACTACAACAATCATCCCAACAACAATAATAACCGCAACAACAACAACAATCAGAAGCAACTATGCCAAAGGTGTGAAAAGAATCACTCGGGGTTCTGCACCAAATTTTGCAACAAGTGTAAAAGAAATGGTCATAGCGCGGCGAAGTGTGAGGTCTACGGACCAGGGGTTAATAGAACGAAAGGAACAAATGGTGTCGGAACAAGTAATGGCGGAGCAAGTAGTGTCGGAGCAAGTTATGCCAATGTAGTTTGTTATAAATGTGGAAAACCAGGCCACATTATTAGAAATTGCCCGAACCAGGAGAACACGAATGGACAAGGCCGTGGAAGAGTTTTCAATATTAATGCGGCAGAGGCACAGGAAGACCCGGAGCTTGTTACGGGTACGTTTCTTATTGACAATAAATCTGCTTACGTTTTATTTGATTCGGGTGCGGATAGAAGCTATATGAGTAGAGATTTTTGTGCTAAATTAAGTTGTCCATTGACGCCTTTGGATAGTAAATTTTTACTCGAATTAGCAAATGGTAAATTAATTTCAGCAGATAATATATGTCGGAATCGAGAAATTAAACTGGTTAGCGAAACATTTAAGATTGATTTGATACCAGTAGAGTTAGGGAGTTTTGATGTGATAATCGGTATGGACTGGTTGAAAGAAGTGAAAGCAGAGATCGTCTGTTACAAAAATGCAATTCGCATTATACGAGAAAAAGGAAAACCCTTAATGGTGTACGGAGAAAAGGGCAACACGAAGCTACATCTTATTAGTAATTTGAAGGCACAAAAACTAATAAGAAAAGGTTGCTATGCTGTTCTAGCACACGTCGAGAAAGTACAAACTGAAGAAAAGAGCATCAATGATGTTCCCATTGCAAAAGAATTTCCTGATGTATTTCCGAAAGAATTACCGGGATTACCCCCACATCGATCCGTTGAATTTCAAATAGATCTTGTACCAGGAGCTGCACCAATAGCTCGTGCTCCTTACAGACTTGCACCCAGTGAGATGAAAGAACTGCAAAGCCAATTACAAGAACTTTTAGAGCGTGGTTTCATTCGACCAAGCACATCACCGTGGGGAGCTCCTGTTTTGTTTGTCAAGAAGAAAGATGGTACATTCAGGTTGTGTATCGACTACCGAGAGTTGAACAAACTTACCATCAAGAACCGCTACCCACTACCGAGAATCGACGACTTATTTGATCAACTACAAGGCTCGTCTGTTTATTCAAAGATTGACTTACGTTCCGGGTATCATCAAATGCGGGTGAAAGAAGATGATATTCCAAAGACTGCTTTCAGAACACGTTACGGTCATTACGAGTTTATGGTCATGCCGTTTGGTTTAACTAATGCACCAGCTGTGTTCATGGACCTTATGAACCGAGTGTGTGGACCATACCTTGACAAGTTTGTCATTGTTTTCATTGATGACATACTTATTTACTCAAAGAATGACCAAGAACACGGTGAACATTTGAGAAAGGTGTTAGAAGTATTGAGGAAGGAAGAATTGTACGCTAAGTTTTCAAAGTGTGCATTTTGGTTGGAAGAAGTTCAATTCCTCGGTCACATAGTGAACAAAGAAGGTATTAAGGTGGATCCGGCAAAGATAGAAACTGTTGAAAAGTGGGAAACCCCGAAAACTCCGAAACACATACGCCAGTTTTTAGGACTAGCTGGTTACTACAGAAGGTTCATCCAAGACTTTTCCAGAATAGCAAAACCCTTGACTGCATTAACGCATAAAGGGAAGAAATTTGAATGGAATGATGAACAAGAGAAAGCGTTTCAGTTATTGAAGAAAAAGCTAACTACGGCACCTATATTGTCATTGCCTGAAGGGAATGATGATTTTGTGATTTATTGTGATGCATCAAAGCAAGGTCTCGGTTGTGTATTAATGCAACGAACGAAGGTGATTGCTTATGCGTCTAGACAATTGAAGATTCACGAACAAAATTATACGACGCATGATTTGGAATTAGGCGCGGTTGTTTTTGCATTAAAGACTTGGAGGCACTACTTATATGGGGTCAAAAGTATTATATATACCGACCACAAAAGTCTTCAACACATATTTAATCAGAAACAACTGAATATGAGGCAGCGTAGGTGGATTGAATTATTGAATGATTACGACTTTGAGATTCGTTACCACCCGGGGAAGGCAAATGTGGTAGCCGATGCCTTGAGCAGGAAGGACAGAGAACCCATTCGAGTAAAATCTATGAACATAATGATTCATAATAACCTTACTACTCAAATAAAGGAGGCGCAACAAGGAGTTTTAAAAGAGGGAAATTTAAAGGATGAAATACCCAAAGGATCGGAGAAGCATCTTAATATTCGGGAAGACGGAACCCGGTATAGGGCTGAAAGGATTTGGGTACCAAAATTTGGAGATATGAGAGAAATGGTACTTAGAGAAGCCCATAAAACCAGATACTCGATACATCCTGGAACAGGGAAGATGTACAAGGATCTCAAGAAACATTTTTGGTGGCCGGGTATGAAAGCCGATGTTGCTAAATACGTAGGAGAATGTTTGACGTGTTCTAAGGTCAAAGCTGAGCATCAGAAACCATCAGGTCTACTTCAACAACCCGAAATCCCGGAATGGAAATGGGAAAACATTACCATGGATTTCATCACTAAATTGCCAAGGACTGCAAGTGGTTTTGATACTATTTGGGTAATAGTTGATCGTCTCACCAAATCAGCACACTTCCTGCCAATAAGAGAAGATGACAAGATGGAGAAGTTAGCACGACTGTATTTGAAGGAAGTCGTCTCCAGACATGGAATACCAATCTCTATTATCTCTGATAGGGATGGCAGATTTATTTCAAGATTCTGGCAGACATTACAGCAAGCATTAGGAACTCGTCTAGACATGAGTACTGCCTATCATCCACAAACCGATGGGCAGAGCGAAAGGACGATACAAACGCTTGAAGACATGCTACGAGCATGTGTTATTGATTTCGGAAACAGTTGGGATCGACATCTACCGTTAGCAGAATTTTCCTACAACAACAGCTACCATTCAAGCATTGAGATGGCGCCGTTTGAAGCACTTTATGGTAGAAAGTGCAGGTCTCCGATTTGTTGGAGTGAAGTGGGGGATAGACAGATTACGGGTCCGGAGATTATACAAGAAACTACCGAGAAGATCATCCAAATTCAACAACGGTTGAAAACTGCCCAAAGTCGACAAAAGAGCTACGCTGACATTAAAAGAAAAGATATAGAATTTGAAATTGGAGAGATGGTCATGCTTAAAGTTGCACCTTGGAAAGGCGTTGTTCGATTTGGTAAACGAGGGAAATTAAATCCAAGGTATATTGGACCATTCAAGATTATTGATCGTGTCGGACCAGTAGCTTACCGACTTGAGTTACCTCAACAACTCGCGGCTGTACATAACACTTTCCACGTCTCGAATTTGAAGAAATGTTTTGCTAAAGAAGATCTCACTATTCCGTTAGATGAAATCCAAATCAACGAAAAACTCCAATTCATCGAAGAACCCGTCGAAATAATGGATCGTGAGGTTAAAAGACTTAAGCAAAACAAGATACCAATTGTTAAGGTTCGATGGAATGCTCGTAGAGGACCCGAGTTCACCTGGGAGCGTGAAGATCAGATGAAGAAGAAATACCCGCATCTATTTCCAGAAGATTCATCAACACCTTCAACAGCTTAAAATTTCGGGACGAAATTTATTTAACGGGTAGGTACTGTAGTGACCCGAACTTTTCCATGTTTATATATATTAATTGAGATTGATGTTTACATGATTAAATGTTTCCAACATGTTAAGCAATCAAACTTGTTAAGACTTGATTAATTGAAATAGGTTTCATATAGACAATTGACCACCCAAGTTGACCGGTGATTCACGAACGTTAAAACTTGTAAAAAACTATATGATGACATATATATGGTTATATATATAGTTAACATGATATTATGATAAGTAAACATATCATTAATTATATTAACAATGAACTACATATGTAAAAACAAGACTACTAACTTAATGATTTTTAAACGAGACATATATGTAACGATTATCGTTGTAAAGACATTTAATGTATATATATCATATTAAGAGATATTCATACATGATAATATCATGATAATATAATAATTTAAAATCTCATTTGATATTATAAACATTGGGTTAACAACATTTAACAAGACCGTTAACCTAAAGGTTTAAAAACAACACTTACATGTAACGACTAACGATGACTTAACGACTCAGTTAAAATGTATATACATGTAGTGTTTTAATATGTATTTATACACTTTTGAAATACTTCAATACACTTATCAAAATACTTCTACTTAACAAAAATTCTTACAATTACATCCTCGTTCAGTTTCATCAACAATTCTACTCGTATGCACCCGTATTCGTACTCGTACAATACACAGCTTTTAGATGTATGTACTATTGGTATATACACTCCAATGATCAGCTCTTAGCAGACCATGTGAGTCACCTAACACATGTGGGAACCATCATTTGGCAACTAGCATGAAATATCTCATAAAATTACAAAAATATGAGTAATCATTCATGACTTATTTACATGAAAACAAAATTACATATCCTTTATATCTAATCCATACACCAACGACCAAAAACACCTACAAACACTTTCATTCTTCAATTTTCTTCATCTAATTGAACTCTCTCAAGTTCTATCTTCAAGTTCTAAGTGTTCTTCATAAATTCCAAAAGTTCTAGTTTCATAAAATCAAGAATACTTTCAAGTTTGCTAGCTCACTTCCAATCTTGTAAGGTGATCATCCAACCTCAAGAAATCTTTGTTTCTTACAGTAGGTTATCATTCTAATACAAGGTAATAATCATATTCAAACTTTGGTTCAATTTCTATAACTATAACAATCTTATTTCAAGTGATGATCTTACTTGAACTTGTTTTCGTGTCATGATTCTGCTTCAAGAACTTCGAGCCATCCAAGGATCCGTTGAAGCTAGATCCATTTTTCTCTTTTCCAGTAGGCTTATCCAAGGAAATTAAGGTAGTAATGATGTTCATAACATCATTCGATTCATACGTATAAAGCTATCTTATTCGAAGGTTTAAACTTGTAATCACTAGAACATAGTTTAGTTAATTCTAAACTTGTTCGCAAACAAAAGTTAATCCTTCTAACTTGACTTTTAAAATCAACTAAACACATGTTCTATATCTATATGATATGCTAACTTAATGATTTAAAACCTAGAAACACGAAAAACACCGTAAAACCGGATTTACGCCGTCGTAGTAACACCGCGGGCTGTTTTGGGTTAGTTAATTAAAAACTATGATAAACTTTGATTTAAAAGTTGTTATTCTGAGAAAATGATTTTTATTATGAACATGAAACTATATCCAAAAATTATGGTTAAACTCAAAGTGGAAGTATGTTTTCTAAAATGGTCATCTAGACGTCGTTCTTTCGACTGAAATGACTACCTTTACAAAAACGACTTGTAACTTATTTTTCCGACTAGAAACCTATACTTTTTTTGTTTAGATTCATAAAATAGAGTTCAATATGAAACCATAGCAATTTGATTCACTCAAAACGGATTTAAAATGAAGAAGTTATGGGTAAAACAAGATTGGATAATTTTTCTCATTTTAGCTACGTGAAAATTGGTAACAAATCTATTCCAACCATAACTTAATCAACTTGTATTATATATTATGTAATCTTGAGATACCATAGACACGTATACAATGTTTCGACCTATCATGTCGACACATCTATATATATTTCGGAACAACCATAGACACTCTATATGTGAATGTTGGAGTTAGCTATACAGGGTTGAGGTTGATTCCAAAATATATATAGTTTGAGTTGTGATCAATACTGAGATACGTATACACTGGGTCGTGGATTGATTCAAGATAATATTTATCGATTTATTTCTGTACATCTAACTGTGGACAACTAGTTGTAGGTTACTAACGAGGACAGCTGACTTAATAAACTTAAAACATCAAAATATATTAAAAGTGTTGTAAATATATTTTGAACATACTTTGATATATATGTATATATTGTTATAGGTTCGTGAATCAACCAGTGGCCAAGTCTTACTTCCCGACGAAGTAAAAATCTGTGAAAGTGAGTTATAGTCCCACTTTTAAAATCTAATATTTTTGGGATGAGAATACATGCAGGTTTTATAAATGATTTACAAAATAGACACAAGTACGTGAAACTACATTCTATGGTTGAATTATCGAAATCGAATATGCCCCTTTTTATTAAGTCTGGTAATCTAAGAATTAGGGAACAGACACCCTAATTGACGCGAATCCTAAAGATAGATCTATTGGGCCTAACAAACCCCATCCAAAGTACCGGATGCTTTAGTACTTCGAAATTTATATCATATCCGAAGGGTGTCCCGGAATGATGGGGATATTCTTATATATGCATCTTGTTATTGTTGGTTACCAGGTGTTCACCATATGAATGATTTTTATCTCTATGTATGGGATGTGTATTGAAATATGAAATCTTGTGGTCTATTATTACGATTTGATATATATAAGTTAAACCTATAACTCACCAACATTTTTGTTGACGTTTTAAGCATGTTTATTCTCAGGTGATTATTAAGAGCTTCCGCTGTCGCATACTTAAATAAGGACAAGATTTGGAGTACATGCTTGTATGATATTGTGTAAAAACTGCATTCAAGAAACTTATTTTGTTGTAACATATTTGTATTGTAAACCATTATGTAATGGTCGTGTGTAAACAGGATATTTTAGATTATCATTATTTGATAATCTACGTAAAGCTTTTTAAACCTTTATTGATGAAATAAAGGTTATGGTTTGTTTAAAAATGAATGCAGTCTTTGAAAAACGTCTCATATAGAGGTCAAAACCTCGCAACGAAATCAATTAATATGGAACGTTTTTAATCAATAAGAACGGGACATTTCAACGTGTTCTGAAAGCAGTCTTTGGAATATCATCTTCTTTCACCCGCATTTGATGATACCCGGAACGTAAGTCAATCTTTGAATAAACAGACGAGCCTTGTAGTTGATCAAATAAGTCGTCGATTCTCGGTAGTGGGTATCGGTTCTTGATGGTAAGTTTGTTCAACTCTCGGTAGTCGATACACAACCTGAATGTACCATCTTTCTTCTTGACAAACAAAACAGGAGCTCCCCACGGTGATGTGCTTGGTCGAATGAAACCACGCTCTAAAAGTTCTTGTAATTGGCTTTGCAGTTCTTTCATCTCGCTGGGTGCGAGTCTGTAAGGAGCACGAGCTATTGGTGCAGCTCCTGGTACAAGATCTATTTGAAATTCAACGGATCGATGTGGGGGTAATCCCGGTAATTCTTTCGAAAATACATCGGGAAATTCTTTTGCGACGGGAACATCATTGATGCTCTTTTCTTTAGTTTGTACTTTCTCGACGTGTGCTAGAATAGCATAGCAACATTTTCTTATTAGTTTTTGTGCCTTCAAATTACTAATAAGATGTAGCTTCGTGTTGCCCTTTTCTCCGTACACCATTAAGGGTTTTTCTTTTTCTCGTATAATGCGAATTGCATTTTTGTAACAAATGATCTCTGCTTTCACTTCTTTCAACCAGTCCATATCGATTATCACATCAAAACTCCCTAACTCTACTGCTATCAAGTCAATCTTAAATGTTTCGCTAACCAGTTTAATTTCTCGATTTCGACATATATTATCTGCTGAAATTAATTTACCATTTGCTAATTCGAGTAAAAATTTACTATCCAAAGGCGTCAATGGACAACTTAATTTAGCACAAAAATCTCTACTCATATAGCTTCTATCCGCACCCGAATCAAATAAAACGTAAGCAGATTTATTGTCAATAAGAAACGTACCCGTAACAAGCTCCGGGTCTTCCTGTGCCTCTGCCGCATTAATATTGAAAACTCTTCCGCGGCCTTGTCCATTCGTGTTCTCCTGGTTCAGGCAATTTCTAATAATGTGGCCCGGTTTTCCACATTTATAACAAACTACATTGGCATAACTTGCTCCGACACTACTTGCTCCGCCATTACTCGTTCCGACACCATTTGTTCCTTTCGTTCTATTAACCCCTGGTCCGTAGACCTCACACTTCGCCGCGCTATGACCATTTCTTTTACACTTGTTGCAAAATTTGGTGCAGAACCCCGAGTGATACTTTTCACACCTTTGGCATAGCTGCTTCTGATTGTTGTTGTTGTTGCGGTTATTATTGTTGTTGGGATGATTGTTGTAGTTGATGTTGTTGTTGTTGTTGTTGGGCCATTTGTTGTAGTTGCGATTGATGTTGCGATTGTTGGGATAATTGTTGCGATTATTGTTGTAATTGCAATTGTTGTTGTATTGGTGATTCTTATCACCGTTTTCCTCCCACTTTCTTTTGACTTGCTTCACATTGGCCTCTTCAGCAGTCTGTTCTTTAATTCTTTCTTCAATTTGGTTCACTAGTTTGTGAGCCATTCTACATGCCTGTTATATGGAGGCGGGCTCGTGTGAACTTATATCTTCTTGGATTCTTTCCGGTAATCCTTTCACAAACGCGTTGATCTTCTCTTCCTCATCTTCGAATGCTCCCGGACACAATAGGCACAATTCTGTGAATCGTCTTTCGTACGTGGTAATATCAAATCCTTGGGTTCGTAACCCTCTAAGTTCTGTCTTGAGCTTATTGACCTCGGTTCTGGGACGGTACTTCTCGTTCATCAAGTGCTTGAATGCTGACCACGGTAGTGCGTACGCATCGTCTTGTCCCACTTGCTCTAGATAGGTATTCCACCATGTTAACGCAGAACCTGTGAAGGTATGCGTAGCGTACTTCACTTTGTCCTCTTCAGTACACTTACTTATGGCAAACACCGATTCGACCTTCTCGGTCCACCGTTTCAATCCGATCGGTCCTTCGGTTCCATCAAATTCCAAAGGTTTGCAGGCAGTGAATTCTTTGTAGGTGCATCCTACACGATTTCCTGTACTGCTAGATCCAAGGTTATTGTTGGTATGTAGCGCAGCCTGTACTGCGGCTATGTTTGAAGCTAGAAAAGTACGGAATTCCTCTTCATTCATATTCACGGTGTGTCGAGTAGTCGGTGCCATTTCCTTCAAAATAGCCAAATGGAACAAGTTAATCATACAGAATATTAAGAGTAGTAAATAGTATTTCGTAGCATAATATGAACTCATTTATAAAAGCTTTTTCTTCATATTAGCGTTTTATAAGTTTAAATTCGGGTAGTACCTACCCGTTAAGTTCATACTTAGTAGCTAATATACAATTCAACTACTACAATTCTATATGAAAAACTGATTATAATAATATTTCGCGTTCAAACTTTTATACAATATTTTACAAACTTACAATACCTCTTATTTTACATAAAGCATGAAATATAGCACACAATAACTTTGATACAAGATAGTTGTGAAGATAATTCTAGCTAGTACACAAGTCGTTCAGCAAAGGCAATAAAGACACGTAATTCATACGTCTAGAAACAAGTCATGCATTCTGGTTTTACTAGGACTACTTCCCATCCTTGGTCTTGTGGAACATAACCGTTATGGCCATTGATAAGACAGTGTGTTGTAACGTCGTCAAAGGGACGAGGGTTACGTAATGTCCAACAGTCCCGTAACAATCTAAAAACCTCATTTATTACCCCAATTACCGACTCTGTCACTTGTGGGAATGTTTTGTTTAATAGTTGTAGCCCGATGTTCTTGTTCTCACTTTGGTGAGAAGCGAACATTACTAATCCGTAAGCATAACATGCTTCTTTATGTTGCATGTTAGCCGCTTTTTCTAAATCACGAAGTCCAATATTCGGAAATATTGAGTCAAAATAATTTCTTAACCCATTGCGTAAAATAGCATTTGGGTTCCCCGCAATATATGCGTCAAAGTAAACACATCGTAACTTATGGATTTCCCAATGTGATATCCCCCATCTTTCGAACGAAAGCCTTTTATAAACCAAGGCATTCTTGGAACGTTCTTCGAATGTCTTACAAACTGATCTCGCCTTAAATAGTTGTGCCGAAGAATTCTAACCGACTCTAGACAAGATTTCATCAATCATGTCTCCGGGTAGGTCTCTTAAAATATTGGGTTGTCTATCCATTTTGTGTTTTTATACTGTAAAATAGACAAGAGTTAGATTTATAAAAAAAAATACTTATTAATACAAGCAATTTTTACATATATCATAAAGCATAAGCACACTATATTACATATATTACACCACACGAATACAACTATCTTATTCCGACTCGCTTGTTTCTTCTTCTTCGATTTTGGTTCGTTTTGCCAAGTTTCTAGGGATATATGATGTTCCCCTAATACGAGCCGTCGTTTTCCACATTGGTTTAGAAAAACCTGGTGGTTTAGAGGTTCTCGGGTCATTGTTACAACTTAAGGACTTCGGGGGTTGACGATACATATAAAGTTCATCGGGGTTGGAATTAGATTTCTCTATTTTTATACCCTTTCCCTTATTATTTTCTTTTGCCTTTTTAAATTCAGTTGGGGTAATTTCTATAACATCATCAGAATTCTCGTCGGAATCCGATTCATCGGAGAATTGGTAATCCTCCCAATATTTTGCTTCCTTGGCAGAAACACCATTGACCATAATTAACCTTGGTTGGTTGGTTGAGGATTTTCTTTTACTTGACCGTTTTATTATTTCCCCCACCGGTTCTATTTCTTCATCCGGTTCCGATTCTTCTTCCAGTTCCGATTCTTCTTCCGGTTCCGACTCTTCTTCCGGTTCCTCTTCGGGAACTTGTGAATCAGTCCACGAATCATTCCAATTTACATTTGACTCTTCATTATTATTAGGTGAGTCAATGGGACTTGTTCTAGAGGTAGACATCTATCACATAATATCAAACGCGTTAAGAGATTAATATATCACATAATATTCACATGTTAAAAATATATAGTTTCCAACAAAATTTGTTAAGCAATCATTTTTCAAGTAAACACGGTCGAAGTCCAGACTCACTAATGCATCCTAACAAACTCGATAAGACACACTAATGCAAAATTCTGGTTCTCTAAGACCAACGCTCGGATACCAACTGAAATGTCCCGTTCTTATTGATTAAAAACATTCCATATTAATTGATTTCGTTGCGAGGTTTTGACCTCTATATGAGACGTTTTTCAAAGACTGCATTCATTTTTAAAACAAACCATAACCTTTATTTCATAAATAAAGGTTTAAAAAGCTTTACGTAGATTATCAAATAATGATAATCTAAAATATCCTGTTTACACACAACCATTACATAATGGTTTACAATACAAATATGTTACATCGAAATCAGTTTCTTGAATGCAGTTTTTACACAATATCATACAAACATGGACTCCAAATCTTGTCCTTATTTTAGTATGCAACAGTGGAAGCTCTTAGTATTCACCTGAGAATAAACATGCTTTAAACGTCAACAAAAATGTTGGTGAGTTATAGGTTTAACCTATATATATCAAATCGTAACAATAGACCACAAGATTTCATATTTCAATACACATCCCATACATAGAGATAAAAATCATTCATATGGTGAACACCTGGTAACCGACATTAACAAGATGCATATATAAGAATATCCCCATCATTCCGGGACACCCTTCGGATATGATATAAATTTTGAAGTACTAAAGCATCCGGTACTTTGGATGGGGCTTGTTGGGCCCAATAGATCTATCTTTAGGATTCGCGTCAATTAGGGTGTCTGTTCCCTAATTCTTAGATTACCAGACTTAATAAAAAGGGGCATATTCGATTTCAATAATTCAACCATAGAATGTAGTTTCATGTACTTGTGTATATTTTGTAAATCATTTATAAAACCTGCATGTATTCTCATCCCAAAAATATTAGATTTTAAAAGTGGGACTATAACTCACTTTCACAGATTTTTACTTCGTCGGGAAGTAAGACTTGGCCACTGTTGATTCACGAACCTATAACAATATATACATATATATCAAAGTATGTTCAAAATATATTTACAACACTTTTAATATATTTTGATGTTTTAAGTTTATTAAGTCAGCTGTCCTCGTTAGTAACCTACAACTAGTTGTCCACAGTTAGATGTACAGAAATAAATCGATAAATATTATCTTGAATCAATCCACGACCCAGTGTATACGTATCTCAGTATTGATCACAACTCAAACTATATATATTTTGGAATCAACCTCAACAATGTATAGCTAACTCCAACATTCACATATAGAGTGTCTATGGTTGTTCCGAAATATATATAGATGTGTTGACATGATAGGTCGAAACATTGTATACGTGTCTATAGTATCTCAAGATTACATAATATACAATACAAGTTGATTAAGTTATGGTTGGAATAGATTTGTTACCAATTTTCACGTAGCTAAAATGAGAAAAATTATCCAATCTTGTTTTACCCATAACTTCTTCATTTTAAATCCGTTTTGAGTGAATCAAATTGCTATGGTTTCATATTGAACTCTATTTTATGAATCTAAACAGAAAAAGTATAGGTTTATAGTCAGAAAAATAAGTTACAAGTCATTTTTGTAAAGATAGTCATTTCAGTCGAAAGAACGACGTCTAGATGACCATTTTAGAAAACATACTTCCACTTTGAGTTTAACCATAATTTTTGGATATAGTTTCATGTTCATAATAAAAATCATTTTCACAGAATAAAAACTTTTAAATCAAAGTTTATCATAGTTTTTAATTAACTAACCCAAAACAGCCCGCGGTGTTACTACGACGGCGTAAATCCGGTTTTACGGTGGTTTTCGTGTTTTCAGGTTTTAAATCATTAAGTTAGCATATTATATAGATATAGAACATGTGTTTAGTTGATTTTAAAAGTCAAGTTAGAAGGATTAACTTTTATTTGCGAACAAGTTTAGAATTAACTAAACTATGTTCTAATGATTACAAGTTTAAACCTTAGAATAAGATAGCTTTATATGTATGAATTGAATGATGTTATGAACATCATTACTACCTTAATTTCCTCGGATAAACCTACTGGAAAAGATTAAAATGGATCTAGCTTCAATGGATCCTTGGATGGCTCGAAGTTCTTGAAGCAGAATCATGACACGAAAACAAGTTCAAGTAAGATCATCACTTGAAATAAGATTGTTATAGTTATAGAAATTGAACCAAAGTTTGAATATGATTATTACCTTGTATTAGAATGATAACCTACTGTAAGACACAAAGATTTCTTGAGGTTGGATGATCACCTTACAAGATTGGAAGTGAGCTAGCAAACTTGAAAGTATTCTTGATTTTATGTAACTAGAACTTGTAGAATTTATGAAGAACACTTAGAACTTGAAGATAGAACTTGAGAGAGATCAATTAGATGAATAAAATTGAAGAATGAAAGTGTTTGTAGGTGTTTTTGGTCGTTGGTGTATGGATTAGATATAAAGGATATGTAATTTTGTTTTCATGTAAATAAGTCATGAATGATTACTCATATTTTTGTAATTTTATGAGATATTTCATGATAGTTGCCAAATGATGGTTCCTACATGTGTTAGGTGACTCACATGGGCTGCTAAGAGCTGATCATTGGAGTTTATATACCAATAGTACATACATCTAAAAGCTGTGTATTGTACGAGTACGAATACGGGTGCATACGAGTAGAATTGTTGATGAAACTGAACGAGGATGTAATTGTAAGCATTTTTGTTAAGTAGAAGTATTTTGATAAGTGTATTGAAGTCTTTCAAAAGTGTATAAATACATATTAAAACACTACATGTATATACATTTTAACTGAGTCGTTAAGTCATCGTTAGTCGTTACATGTATGTGTTGTTTTGAAACCTTTAGGTTAACGATCTTGTTAAATGTTGTTAACCCAATGTTTATAATATCAAATGAGATTTTAAATTATTATATTATCATGATATTATCATGTATGAATATCTCTTAATATGATATATATACATTAAATGTCTTTACAACGATAATCGTTACATATATGTCTCGTTTAAAAATCACTAAGTTAGTAGTCTTGTTTTTACATATTTAGTTCATTGTTAATGATGTTATGCGAGGTGTATATAAAATAGTTATTAATTTTAGCAGAAAACACTATTAAATACGATACAATTTTACACAAGATATTTATTTATTTATAGAATGGATATACTTAAACCTTGCTACAACACTTATAGGCAGTGTACCTAATCGTACAGTAGTGTAGTTTTTAGTAAGTCCGGTTCGTTCCACAGGGAAATCTTTAAACAAAGCTCAACGCTATATTAGTTTACTTTTATAAAAATACAAACATATATATAAGTAATATTATTATTATAAAGGGGGGTTTTTACCGTTTAATGACCGGTTTGTCGATTTTAAGACTTTAGTCGCAGTTAAAACCTAATGTAAAATATAAAATAAATACAAGACTTAAATTAAAGCGTAAAGTAAATAACGATAATGAAATTGCGAATAATAAAAGTGCGATAAAATAAACTTGCGATAATTAAAAAGTACGATAATTAAAAGTGCGATTAAATAACAATAAATAAAAGTGCGATAATTAGAAGTGCAATTAAATATAAAATAAAGGAAATTAAATATGAAATAAAAGAATTATGCTTATTTAAACTTCCGTAATCATGATGTTTGACGTGTTGATTTTAGTTTTATGCCCATGGGTTAATTGTCCTTTGTCCTGGATTATTTAATATGTCCGTCTGGTTTTTGTCCATAACAGTCCATCAGTCATAAATATAAAGTGCGAGTGTCCTCATCAAATTATTCTTATACCCGAAGTTAAATATTCCAACTAATTGGGGATTCGAATTGTAACAAGGTTTTAATACTTTGTTTAATGAATACACCAGGTTATCGACTGCGTGTAAACCAAGGTTTTACTACTTTGTTAACAATTACACCAATTACCCTTGAATGTAATTTCACCCCTGTTTTAATTATTCTAGTGGCTATTAATCCATTCCCGTGTCCGGTTAAATGAACGATTATTCGTACATATAAATACCCCGCCCATCGTGTCCGATCGAGTGTATATGGTAATTTATAGGGACGCCCAATTGTAAATCTTTATATTAACATTAACAAACTATCATTTAGTTAAACAAATATAAAGCCCATTAATAGCCCATAGTCTAATTTCCACAAGTGTCGTTCTTTTGTCCAAACCCCAATTATGGTACAAAGCCCAATTACCCAATTTTAGTAATTAGCCCAACATCATGATTACTTTGTTTTAAATAAGCATAATAATAACTTAGCTACGAGACATTAATATAAAAAGGTTGAACATAACTTACAATGATTAAAAATAGCGTAGCGTTACACGGACAGAATTTCGACTTACACCCTTACAACATTCGCTAACATACTCTTATTATTAGAATTATAATTAAAATTAAAATTAAAATATAAATTATATATATATATATATATCGTATAGATAGAGAGATGAGAGAAATAGAATATGAAAAATGATCAGAATTCGGTTTGCTTTATAGCCAGAGTTGAAATTTGGGGCTCCGCGACTCGCGGCAAAATGCTCTTCAAACTCCGCGAGTCGCGGAGGTTACTTTTACAGCTCAGTCCTTGAGTTTTTCTCTGCCGACGGTTTTTTATTTATAAATATAATATATATATAATTAATATAATTAATTATATATTATATTATATTTATATACATAGTTAACTTGTAATTTTTAGTCCGTTGCGTCGAGCGTTAAGAGTTGACTCTGGTCCCGGTTCCGGATTTTCGAACGTCCTTGCGTACAATTTTATATTTTGTACTTTGCGTTTTGAATCTTGTACTCTTGTAATTTCGAGACGTTTTTTATCAATAATTGGAACCTTTTTGATTGTCTTTTGTACTTTTGAGCTTTTTGGTCGTTTGCGTCTTCAATTCGTCGAATCTGTCTTTTGTCTTCACCTTTTATTATTTAAACGAATATCACTTGTAAATAGAACAATTGCAACTAAAAGCTTGTCTTTCTTGAGGAATAATGCTATGAAATATATGTTCGTTTTTAGCATTATCAAATATTCCCACACTTGAGCGTTGCTTGTCCTCAAGCAATATCGTCTTGAAATACTAGAATCACTTCTTTATTCTTCACACTTTGTACATCAGTGATTTCTATACGGCGGTATAAACAATGGTAGTAACGATATGGTTTACAGTCCCACATGACTATAAAAATTTAGATCCATTAAGGAAATTGGATCTTTATGAAAACATTTGATCTTTTGAAAATTAAATCTAGTTTTTACCCTAGATAAGTTTTCCGGTATAACCCTTTACCGGTGTTTGCAAAATATTTTTGTGGGTTTGGTGGGTTTTAGATTTGAAAATTTTAGCTCAAAACTTGCGGTTTTGTGTCACCCACTTGCTAACCTTGTATTAGGAAAGCAACACGTCCAGTTTACTTGTTCCGTATATTACCTTTCGGTAAACTACCGTCCGGTTGAAAGGAAAGCGTTGAACAAGCAACTGTTAAGGCAATGTCCCGTGACATGCTTTTGATTATGGTCTATAACGTGTCGGACGCAATTACTATCCTTGGTAGGAGCAATAGTAAAGCTCACCCTTATAATTTTTCGGCCTGGCACAAGGTCCTGTCTTTGACCATGCTATGCAACCACCGTTCTTACGGTTGACACCCGATTTGGTTCAGGTGACCTAATGAATTCCAGGTGAATTCCTAGGATTTTACGTTCAATGGTAATGAACGCATTGAAAATAGGGTTTTCAGAAAACAAATCGGTTTGTAATTTTGATCAAAATATTTTCTCGTTTAAGCTCGAGTTTAGATATCATTGAATTCCATGAGTTTGAATTCTCAATCTTTAAGGTCAATCTCTAGGATTGAGTAATATCAGTCTTAAAAGCTGATTTTTTAATCTTTAAGGAGATTATCCTTTCTGGGGATCTGATTCATTAGTCTTATCCAGCTAATTTGCATGGTGCCCCCCCCATTGTACGAGATAAATCCTTCTCATGGTTAGGATAAATCTGACCACTTGGCGACCCTGTTTGATGCTGAGGTCCGTGGATTTCCTGCTGATTTTAGTGATGACTTTTCTAGATTTTTCGTCAACCTACAGCTGGTCTGGACGACAACTTCAGGACCTAAATCAAGAAGCGCGTGTCTTTTTCGGAAGACTTTACTTCCTTTTAATGATGGAATTGATTCATCGTGTAGATCCATCTCTTCTTTTCTTTCATCGGGTAAAACAGTTTAGTTTAGTCCAAAGCAAAAGTATTTTCAGTTATTTGTTACAGATATATGTGACATATGTTTAAAATAACTTGGTAAATTTTCCCACACTTGGCTTTTATTTTCCTTTTTATCGTCCTCTATTCCATTTTAAATGAATTTTAACATTTTAGTTTGTTTCTTAATTTATGTCCTTTCCGAGTTAACAATAATTTCGGTGTTAAAACCTAGTTTTATCGTTCATAAATATGTATAAACATGATTTTAAATTCATTTAATTGAAAATTTAAAAATTTTTACTAGAATTGGGTAGTCAGTATATAAGACTAGGGCTGTTCTTTTTTATCAGAGAGCACTAGATTCTAATACAACTACTGCTTTACTAGTATTTTTAATGGTAACCAAGTGTATAAAATAAAAATTTTAAAATCCGAAAGAATTTAACCCCTTCCCACACTTAAGATCTTGCAATGCCCTCATTTGCAAGAAATCAGTAACAATTTAAATTATTGAGGGTGATTTGTGTGAAAATGATTAAATTTTTACCAAAGTTTCCAAATATATTGGCGTTTGTTTGCTGAATGATAAATGGTGCACATCATTTGTTCATTCCGTCTTGTTGTTATTTCACATATATTTTGCATCTTGTCGTCAAAATTAGTTGCTTTTGCTGAACTTAATGCCAGTCTTTGAAAATGCGTTGTTTTACCCTGTTGTGTACATAAGATAAACTGCAAACATATATACATATTTTTGAAGTTTGGTATATTACCCCACATTCAAAAATTATTAAAGTCTAAGAATAAAAGTTAGATAATTATAAAAATGATTACAATATTAACAAAAGTATTAAACGTATCAATAATTACAAATTACAAAATAATAAAAAATAATAAGTAAACTAAGGATGATATTGGTACCAATAGGGGTTCCAGGCATAACCATAAGTGCTATAGAATGCTTCGGCAGGGTCATACGTAGGATATGGTGGCTGCATCTCTATAGACCAAGGAGGGAAGACGGGTTTCGGTGTAGGAATATAGTTTCTACCTATATGTTGGCAATGAGCTATGATCTGGTTCTGATGAACTTGCCAATCTTCAAATGCTCTCTGTCTAGCATTTTCGTATTCCTGAGAAGCTATAAACCTATGCATTTCTTGCATCTCATTCCCCCCTCCTACATTACCTTGCTGCTGGTTTCTCTCCACCTGTAGATGTCTACCATGGTATCGTACTGCGGCGTTATTTCGCCTCTTCAAAACTTTCGCACCATGGTATACATTTAAACCTATAGTATCGCGGGGTTCTGGTTCTTCTACTAATAATCCCCCCCGACTTATATCCACACCGAGATATTCACCAATCAAAGTAATAAAAATTCCACCTCCTATTATGCTATGTGGTCGCATCCCCCGAACCATAGCTGATAAATAATAACCCACACAATATGGTATACTTACAGCGTTTTGTGGGTCTCGAATACACATATGGTAAAACAAATCCTGTTCATTTACTTTTTCCTTGTTTTTACCCCTTTGTGTAATCGAATTAGCTAAAAACCTATGTATCACTCTTAATTCGGCTCTATCTATATCCAAATAAGAGTAATTTCCCCCTTTGAAACGGTGATGGCTTGTCATTTGACTCCACACACCGTGTGTATCAAAATTCTCATCTATCTTTCTACCGTTTAGTATCAATCCTCTACAATCGGCAGACGCTAACTCCTCAGGCGTATATATACGTAAAGCCTGAGCCATGTCCAGTAAAGACATGTGGCGCATCGAACCGCCTAACAAAAATCTAATAAAAGAACGATCGGTTAAACTAGCTACCCGATCATTCAACTCTATACTACATAACAATTCTTCACACCATACTTTATATACAGGTCTACGTATGGTGAATAAACATATCCAGTCATTAAAAGAAGAATTACCATACCTCTGTACAAGTAATTCCCTAATTGGCCCGGCCAATTCTACAGCTTCTAAGGGTCCCCATTCTATGACCCTCGGTACCTCAACAACCTTGGAATGAAGAGTATGCAAACCCCGTTGATATTTTGGATAATCTATCCAAAGTCTGTCAAATCTCAGGTTCGGGTGCAACTCTTCCAAGTGCATATCGGAAAAGGTCATGACTGGATGAGGTACATCCTGCTTGTAGTAGTTATCCACCTCCTGTTGTTCCAAATTCTCAGCAGGAGCATTGCGGGCTTGGGATGAAGATTCACCCCTTTCATTCTGCAAAACACATCAAACACAATTTTTGTGCATCCAAATATGCATTAGTGTCAGCAAAATCATCAATCAAAATAATTACAATGACATTATCAATTTATATCAAACTTAAGCTCATTTTCACATTTTTATCAAATCTACACTTTTTCAAATAAGCATATACGAAAATGTTCGCCAAGTTCCTAAGCATTCAACTCAAATAACATGTCAAAATAATCATTACTAGCAATCAAACAAGTCTCAAATGGCATTATCTTTCAAAAATCTAGTTCATGAATTTTAGACTTGAAAAAGTCCACTTTAATTCTCAAAATCATGTTTAGGCTCAAAGTTTGGATCATTTAACTACCTAGACATGTTACACTACTCAATTTAGCAACAATTCATGACAAAAATCGGCCATAACCTGTTTATATCAAAAAGCCCCAAATTTGCTCAAGAACACAAACCCTAGATTACTCAAAATTTGAAGTTTAAGGCTTCTAATCATGTTAAACAGCATCAATCTAGGTTATACAAGCATAATACATAAACAATTTAAGTCTAATTACACTAAAAAGCATCAAAATCAAATTGGGGAAAAATAGCTCAAGAACACCAAATTTCGGATTAAATGGTGTTTAGGTGTAGAAATTGACCGTTTTTCTTGAGTAATTCTTAGATAGCATCCTTCTCAACATGATTTTAGCAAAAGATTTGGTGATTAACGGTTAAAAATTGGGATTTTTGGGGTGTTTTTGGGTGGTTTTTCGGAGTATTTTCGCTGTTATTTTTCGCAGTGTGTTTTTGTGGTTGTGGACTGATCAGTTCGGGTGTTTATTATTTTTTTTTCTGGGTTTTGATCCCTCCGCGAGTCGCGGGGATTTACCCTCCAAACTCCGCAACTCGCGGAGTTTGGTATATTTTTTTTTTTTTTTTTTTTTTTATAATCATTAACTTATTAAAACAATTAAGGAATTAATTTTAAAATTTTGTTTCCCTTGTTATTTAGGACGAGGTCGTTTCGGATCGATGTCCTAGTCCGTCTCTCGACAAAATTTTAAAATTTGTCTTTTTGTAGCGATTGTTTTAAAAGCTAAGATTTTTTTGGGTTTTTTAATGTTTTTGGCATACTTTAAATTAATAAGATTAAAAATAATGATAATAAAAGTTCTCGTCCCTCCCTTGGGTAAAGCAATTTCGGTTCAAAGACCTAGTCTTCAACTTACGACGAATTTTAAAAATCATATTCTTAACTTAATGAGATAAAGTAAATTTTTGTTTTTAAATTCACACAACTTAAATATAAAATTCAAAATTAATATTAAAAATTCACACCAAACTCAAAATTTAAAATGCATAAAATTAAAATTTTATATTTTAAAAATTAAAAATTCACACCAAACTTAAAATTTGAAATGCATAAAATTAAAAATTTATATTAATTTTTCAAATATTTTAAATATATTGTTTTTACAAAGTTTACAATATTAATTTAAGATTTAAATATTAATTTTAAAAACATGGTAAAAATAAATTTAAAAATCTTTTTGTCTTTTTATCCCACTTTAATCAATCAAATATTATCAAAAATATGCGCCCCTCTTTTCGGTAAAGTAATTTCGGTTCCAAGACCTAATTTAACTCATGATGAATTTTTGAAATATTTTGGGTTGATTGTTTAAAGATATTTATACCTTAAGAATAAACGTTAAATTTCGCAGTGATGTAATAAATTTTTGAATGATATCAATAATTTCGGTCGCCAAACCTAATTTTATTTAATACCAATTTAATACTTTTTAGCGAACAAATTAGCGTTTATTATCAAAAGGTTAAAAATAAAAATAAAAATAAAAACTGTACAGACATACCTGTGAAATAGATTTCTTAGTTATATGATCTATCCCATTCATAAGATAGTCGGTTTAATTGGTTTTCCATAGCTACATAGGCGTAACCTCGAGCATTCAGTGTCTTTTCTTCTAAACATATGAACGGTCCGTCTCTGCATAAAGTAACAAATTCGGTATTTGAATAGGTTTGATTATTGGAACATTTACCTCCATGTGACCATTTTCCGCATTTGTGACATCTTTCTAGGTGTCGTGCTCTTCTTTTCGCTGCGGATTTTGATTTTCCTTTACCAAATTGTAACTTATTATCTTCGCATCTTGATTCTTTTCTAACTCCGTCCATTCTTTCTCTGATTACTGATACTATTTCACTTGGTAGTATGTCATTATTTCTTTTAGTGATCAAAGCGTGTAGCATTAGACCATGGTTTAGTTCACAGGCAGTCTTCATTTTGTAAAAACCTAAAAAAAATAAAAATTCAGAATGGGGGGAGAAGACTAGTTCTTTAGGGTCTGCTAGGGAAAGACCATTCGGGTTCCATTTTCGAGAACTACACGAAAACAGACAATCTAACTCTAACAGAAATACATATTATCCTTTAAAGACTTGATTCTCCCCATACTTAGTTAGCTGTGGTGTCGAAATTGTGATTAACTTCGTTGTCGACTTCTATCGGACCATGTATGTAATGTTTAACTCTGTGACCATTAACTTTAAATTCTATCCCATTTGAATTTATTAATTCTATCGTTCCGTATGGGAAAACTCTTTTGACTATGAATGGTCCAGACCATCTTGATTTCAATTTTCCAGGAAATAGCTTGAATCGTGAATTGAAAAGAAGAACTCTGTCTCCTTCTTTAAATTCTTTTGAACTTCTGATTCTTTTATCATGCCATTTCTTCGTTCTTTCTTTATAGATTAACGAATTTTCGTATGCTTCATGTCTTAATTCTTCTAATTCATTTAGTTGACTTAATCGTAGACGTCCGGCTTCATGTAAATCAAGATTACATGTCTTCAAAGCCCAAAATGCTTTGTGTTCAATTTCTACAGGAAGATGACATGCTTTTCCATAAACAAGTCTAAAAGGTGTGGTTCCAATTGGAGTTTTGTAGGCTGTTCTAAAAGCCCAGAGTGCATCCTCCAATTTAATGGACCATTCCTTCGGATTTGATCCTACGGTTTTCTCTAGAATACGTTTTAAAGCTCGGTTGGTATTTTCAACTTGTCCACTTGTTTGTGGATGATATGCGGTGGAGATTTTATGAGTTACTCCATATCTTTTAAGAACTTTCTCAAGTTGATTATTACAGAAATGAGTACCCCAATCACTTATTAAAGCTTTCGGTGTTCCAAACCTTGCAAAAAGACGTTTTAAAAAGTTGACTACAACTCGTGCATCGTTAGTTGGGAGAGCTTGTGCTTCCGCCCATTTAGATACATAATCAATGGCTACGAGTATATATAGATTATTATGAGATTTTGGAAATGGACCCATAAAGTCAATACCCCAAATGTCAAATACTTCACATACTTGGATGACATTTTGTGGCATTTCATCACGTTGACTTATTTTTCCGGCCCTTTGACAAGCATCACAGGATTTGCAAAGAAGGTGTGCGTCTTTGTAAATTGTAGGCCAATAGAATCCAGCTTCATAAACTTTTCTTGCTGTTAATTGAGGCCCATAATGCCCTCCTGTTGGTCCTGTGTGACAATGGTTTAAAATTTTACTAGCTTCATCTCCAAATACACATCGGCGTATTATTCCATCGGGACAACTTTTAAACAGATGTGGATCTTCCCAGAAATAGTGTTTTATATCACTGAAGAATTTCTTTCGTCTTTGGTACGATAATCCTTTTTCAAGGAATCCACAAACTAAGTAGTTTGCATAGTCTGCAAACCATGGGATTTCTTTATAATCTATCTTCAATAGATATTCATCAGGAAAGTTGTCTTGTATGGCCGATTCATTCAGAACTTCTAATTCGGGATTTTCAAGACGAGAAAGATGATCAGCGGCGAGATTTTCTGCTCCTCTTTTATCTCGGATTTCAATATCAAACTCTTGTAAGAGTAAGATCCAACGGATTAATCTTGGTTTAGCATCTTGTTTTGAAAATAGGTATCTAAGAGCAGAATGGTCGGTATAGACCACCGTTTTTGCTAGAACGAGATATGATCGAAATTTGTCAAAAGCAAAGACAATAGCAAGGAGTTATTTTTCCGTAGTTGTATAGTTTGTTTGTGCTCCTTGTAATGTCTTACTAGCATAATATATAGGTTGAAATCGTTTTTCAATCCTTTGTCCTAAAACGGCTCCCATTGCAAAATCACTTGCATCGCACATTAGTTCAAATGGTAGATTCCAATTTGGTGTTATCATGATCGGCGCATTAGTGAGTTTCTCTTTAAGAATATTAAAAGATTTGATACACTCATCTGAAAAGATGAATGGAGCATCCTTTTCTAGGAGTTTATTCATAGGAGTGGCAATTTTAGAAAAATCTTTTATGAAACGTCGGTAAAAACCGGCATGCCCTAGAAAACTCCTAACTCCTCTAACATTTGTGGGATGTGGAAGTTTAGCAATTACATCTACTTTAGCTCTATCCACTTCAATTCCTTCTTTTGAAATCTTATGTCCAAGAACGATGCCTTCTTTAACCATGAAATGGCATTTCTCCCAATTAAGTACTAGATTTGATTTTTCGCATCTAATTAGCATTCTTTCCAGATTAACTAGACATGATTTAAATGTATTACCGAAGACTGAAAAGTCATCCATGAATACTTCCATGCATTCTTCTATCATGTCGTGAAAAATCGCCATCATACACCTTTGAAAGGTTGCAGGGGCGTTACAAAGTCCAAATGGCATGCGTTTGTAAGCAAAAGTACCATAAGGGCACGTGAATGTGGTTTTCTCTTGATCTTCGGGTGCTATTGGAATTTGAAAATATCCGGAAAATCCATCTAGAAAACAATAGTAACTATTTCCGGCTAATCTTTCCAACATTTGATCTATGAAAGGTAAGGGAAAGTGATCTTTTCTGGTGGCGTCATTTAATTTTCTATAATCAATACATACACGCCATCCTGTTACAGTCCTAGTAGGAATAAGCTCATTTTTCTCATTTGTAATGACAGTCATGCCACCCTTCTTAGGCACGCATTGAACTGGGCTTACCCATGGACTATCAGAGATTGGATAAATTAAACCTGCATCTAGCAGTTTAATAATCTCTTTCTTAACTACATCTTGCATATTAGGATTTAGTCTTCGTTGGCGTTGCACATACGTTTTATGACCTTCTTCCATAAGGATTTTATGTGTGCAATACGAAGGACTTATTCCTTTAATATCATGAATCTTCCATGCAATGGCTGGTTTATGAGCTTTCAACACAGAAATGAGTTGTGATTTCTCATTTTCAGTAAGAGAAGACGATATTATTACAGGTAATTCAGATTCACCATGTAAATAAGCGTATTCCAAATGGTTTGAAAGTGGCTTTAACTCTAATTTCGGAGGTTCTTCTATCGATGATTTATATCGATATCTGTCTTCTTCTTTTAGCATTTGAATTTCTTCTGTTGTTGGTTCATATCCATTAGCTATAAGTGTAGCTAACATTTCAGCTTCATCAATTGGTTCATTACCTTCTCCTAAAGAACATTCTCCTGTTCCTTGTAATTCTGGAAATTCTTCTAATAATTCTGCATGTGCATCTATAGTTTGAATATAATAACATGTATCATCTGCAGATTGTGGTTGTTGCATTGCTCTATCAACTGAAAAGGTAACACTCTCATCCTCTATACTTAGGGTCAGTTTCTTACCGAACACGTCTATCATTGCTTTAGCCGTGTTTAAGAATGGTCTTCCTAATATGAGAGGAACTTGAGAATCTTCTTCCATGTCTAAAACAACAAAATCTACTGGAAATACTAAAGTACCAACTTTAACTAGCATGTTCTCCATTATCCCTCTAGGATATTTTATTGATCTATCGGCTACTTGTATGCTTATTCTGGTTGGTTTTAATTCTCCAAGGTCTAGTTTAGCGTATAGTGAATACGGCATTAGATTTATACTAGCACCTAAGTCTGCCAATGCTTCTATTGAACTAAGACTACCCAGAAAACATGGAATTGTGAAACTTCCTGGATCAGATAGTTTTTCTGGTATCTTATTCAACAGCACTGCTGAACAATTAGCATTCATAGTAACAGCCGAGAGTTCTTCCATTTTCTTTCTATTTGAGATTAGATCTTTCAAGAATTTAGCATATCTTGGCATTCCTGAAATCACATCAATGAAAGGAAGATTTACATTTATCTGTTTAAACATATCCAAGAATTTGGATTGCTCGGCTTCAAGTTTTTCTTTCTTCATTTTACTCGGATAAGGAAGTGGTGGTTGGTATGGTTTAACATAAGGTTTATCCTTAACTGTGTTATTTTCATTAACCTTTTCAACTACCGGTTCTTTTTCCTTATCTTGATCAGGTTGTGGTTCTTGTGGAGTAGGAATAGTTTCATCAGAAGTTACAGGTATTTCATGTGGTTTAAGTGTTGTACCACTTCTTGTGGTAATAGCTTTAGCTGTTTCATTCCGGGGGTTAGCATTTGTATCACTAGGTAGACTTCCCGGTTTTCTTTCACCTATTAACCTTGCTAGGTTACTTACTTCTTGTTCCAGATTTTGAATAGAAGCTTGTTGATTTCTAAATGCTTGAGCATTTTGTTCATTTGTTTGTTTTTGAGATGTGAAAAACTGCGTTTGAGTTTCAACTAGCTTCGTCATCATATCTTCTAAATTTGTTTTTTTATCATCGGTTTGTTGTGGTGGTTTGTTTTGAAAATTAGGTCTTTGCTGATTGTAAGTATTATTGGATACTTGTTGATTGCTAGGACCTTGTTGGTTGTTGTATGGAATATTTCGGTTATAATTCTGGTTTTGATTGTAAATTGGTCTTGGCGGTTGATAATTATTCTGATAATTATTTCCAGGCCTTTGGTTTATGTATGAAATATTCTCTCTTTGTTCCATTGTTAATTCAATACTGAGACAATCTTTTGTCAAATGTGGTCCTCCACACTGCTCACAACTAATTCGTATTGAGTGAATATCCTTAGTCATCTTTTCCATTCGTCTCTCTACAGCATCTATCTTTGCGGAAATGGAATCTAAGTCATGGCTAGAATCGGCTCTAGCTGCTTTAGATGATCTAATGATGTCTTTTTCTTGGTGCCACTCATGTGAGTGGGAAGCAGTGTTATCAATAATTTTGTAAGCATCAGTTTCGGTTTTCTTCATAATAGAACCACCAGCTGCTATATCTATGTCTTTTCTTGTAGTGATGTCGCATCCTTGGTAGAATATTTGTACTATTTGACAGGTGTCTAAACCATGTTGCGGACACCCTCTTAATAACTTTCCATATCTTGTCCACGCCTCATATAGAGTTTCATTTGGTTTCTGTGTGAACGTAACAATTTCTGCTTGAAGTCTTACGGCTTTAGATGCAGGAAAGAATTGTTTAAGAAATTTGTCAATTAAAACATCCCATGTATCAATCGCCCCTTCAGGTAACGATTCCAACCAATCTTTGGCTTCTCCCTTCAAAGTCCAGGGAAATAACATGAGATATATCTGTTCATCCTCCACTTCTCGGATTTTAAATAGTGTGCAGATCCTATTAAAGGTACGTAGATGTTCATTTGGATCTTCCTTCGGCGCACCACTAAATTGGCATTGATTAGTCACCATGTGTAGAATTTGTCCTTTGATTTCATAATCTGGCGCATTAATGTCTGGATGAGTAATTGCGTGACCTTGGCCAGTGCGTTTAGCTCTCATTCGGTCTTCCATACTTAAAGGTTCCAGATTCTCCATAATTGAATTTGTTGAATCGGTATCACTAGATGATTCTGATTTAATGGTTCGTTCCTCAACAATCTCTGTTTGAATGATTGGTGGTTCCGGAGGAAAGTTTAATGGTTCAGGATCTATGAACCGTTCCTGAATATTTTCCGGATTCTCAATTGTGATGTTGGGTTCAAAAAATGGATTATCGGAAATTTGAACTGAAGTACTTGGTCTACTGGATGACGATTCTAAAGAAAAATCAACGGCGGTTATATTTGTTAAACGATGTCTTGATCGAGTTACAGGTGGTGAACGTACAAAAGGTGATGAACGTCTTGCTCGGTGCATTCAATGAATATCCTATTAGTTTTTAAAAGGAAAGAAAAATTATAATAAGTTATCCAATCAATAGACTTTTTTGATTTTGCCCACGTTTCGAATAGCCAAAAGATGCAGCAGAGGGGCAGGATTCGTTTGGTCTCAATATAATTGAGGACTGTTTGGCTCCAATAACCCGGTCCACGTACAAATCCAACTATTACTACGAACCAGAAAATTTTGATGTCTATTAATTTAACCACTTAAAATAAATTTTCGTAATTTTAAGAAATTTAGATAAGAAGTAGAAAAAATTCTAAGTCCTAAAAACTAGAATAGCGAGAAATAAGAGAGAAAAAGAGTTCGTCGCAAAAGGTCGAAAAAAAAAATGGTTGAAAAATAAAAGGTGACGGAAAAATAAAAGAAACTTATAAAAACTTAAAAATACTTAACTAACCTAATCTTATTACTACAACTAACTTAAAATTATAATCGCAAATTGAAATTACTAATTGGAATGATAATTGATACATAGTAAAAGGTCTAAAAATATTAAAGTTTACAAGGAAAAACTAAATCCCAAATGGAAATAACTTAAAAAGAAACTAAAACTTAAAAAGGCGTCGCAAAATTCTAAAGCACCTAAATCTTAGTCTAAAGAAAAAGCACTTAAGGAATTCTACGGCAAAGCCTAAAAATCTAGGAGTAAAAATAACTATAGCAAAAACTAAGTTTAAAATTAAATATGAGCTAAAAATACAAAAGTTATGCTACAACGATTAAAAAGGGACAAAATATAAAAATATACAAAAAGTTGTAATAAGTACAATTTTTATAAAAATATTATTTTTATATTATTATTTTAATAAAACTACTAATTTTACAATTTAATAAAACTAATTAATACTAAATACATAAATTAAATAAAAAGTAAAAATAAAAATAAAACTAATAATAATAATAATAATTAGGTTTAAATAATAATTATAATTAATTAAAACCCGTAATTAATGCTGGTTTAGGGTTTTTTGTCGCCTGTCAGAAAGGCTCCGCGAGTCGCGGCATTTATTGCATCAAACCCCGCGAGTCGCGGGGTTCCAGAATTCAGCTGACAGGTTTGAATTTTTACGCGTTTTTCTTTATTTATTTTTTTTTTTTATTTTCTGTTTTCTGTTTTTAAATAAATAAAAGATTTTAAAATAAAACTTATATTTTTATAAACTAAAATAAAAATAAAGAAACTTATAAAACTTAAATATTTAACAAAATCTTAAAAATACATATATTTTTGTTTTTCTTTTTATATTTTTGAATAATTAAAACGTATTTTTACAAAAACGAATTTTAATAAAAGTTAAAATTTTTTTTTTTTTTTATATTAGCGTTGCGCTTTCGGCTTTTAAGATATTCCCCGGCAGCGGCGCCAAAAATACTTGATGTTATGCGAGGTGTATATAAAATAGTATTAATTTTAGCAGAAAACACTATTAAATACGATACAATTTTACACAAGATATTTATTTATTTGTAGAATGGATATACTTAAACCTTGCTACAACACTTATAGGCAGTGTACCTAATCGTACAGTAGTGTAGTTTTTAGTAAGTCCGGTTCGTTCCACAGGGAAATCTTTAAACAAAGCTCAACGCTATATTAGTTTACTTTTATAAAAATACAAACATATATATAAGTAATATTATTATTATAAAGGGGGGTTTTTACCGTTTAATGACCGGTTTGTCGATTTTAAGACTTTAGTCGCAGTTAAAACCTAATGTAAAATATAAAATAAATACAAGACTTAAATTAAAGCGTAAAGTAAATAACGATAATGAAATTGCGAATAATAAAAGTGCGATAAAATAAACTTGCGATAATTAAAAAGTACGATAATTAAAAGTGCGATTAAATAACAATAAATAAAAGTGCGATAATTAGAAGTGCAATTAAATATAAAATAAAGGAAATTAAATATGAAATAAAAGAATTATGCTTATTTAAACTTCCGTAATCATGATGTTTGACGTGTTGATTTTAGTTTTATGCCCATGGGTTAATTGTCCTTTGTCCTGGATTATTTAATATGTCCGTCTGGTTTTTGTCCATAACAGTCCATCAGTCATAAATATAAAGTGCGAGTGTCCTCATCAAATTATTCTTATACCCGAAGTTAAATATTCCAACTAATTGGGGATTCGAATTGTAACAAGGTTTTAATACTTTGTTTAATGAATACACCAGGTTATCGACTGCGTGTAAACCAAGGTTTTACTACTTTGTTAACAATTACACCAATTACCCTTGAATGTAATTTCACCCCTGTTTTAATTATTCTAGTGGCTATTAATCCATTCCCGTGTCCGGTTAAATGAACGATTATTCGTACATATAAATACCCCGCCCATCGTGTCCGATCGAGTGTATATGGTAATTTATAGGGACGCCCAATTGTAAATCTTTATATTAACATTAACAAACTATCATTTAGTTAAACAAATATAAAGCCCATTAATAGCCCATAGTCTAATTTCCACAAGTGTCGTTCTTTTGTCCAAACCCCAATTATGGTACAAAGCCCAATTACCCAATTTTAGTAATTAGCCCAACATCATGATTACTTTGTTTTAAATAAGCATAATAATAACTTAGCTACGAGACATTAATATAAAAAGGTTGAACATAACTTACAATGATTAAAAATAGCGTAGCGTTACACGGACAGAATTTCGACTTACACCCTTACAACATTCGCTAACATACCCTTATTATTAGAATTATAATTAAAATTAAAATTAAAATATAAATTATATATATATATATATATATATATATATCGTATAGATAGAGAGATGAGAGAAATAGAATATGAAAAATGATCAGAATTCGGTTTGCTTTATAGCCAGAGTTGAAATTTGGGGCTCCGCGACTCGCGCCAAAATGCTCTTCAAACTCCGCGAGTCGCGGAGGTTACTTTTACAGCTCAGTCCTTGGAGTTTTTCTCTGCCGACGGTTTTTTATTTATAAATATAATATATATATAATTAATATAATTAATTATATATTATATTATATTTATATACATAGTTAACTTGTAATTTTTAGTCCGTTGCGTCGAGCGTTAAGAGTTGACTCTGGTCCCGGTTCCGGATTTTCGAACGTCCTTGCGTACAATTTTATATTTTGTACTTTGCGTTTTGAATCTTGTACTCTTGTAATTTCGAGACGTTTTTTATCAATAATTGGAACCTTTTTGATTGTCTTTTGTACTTTTGAGCTTTTTGGTCGTTTGCGTCTTTAATTCGTCGAATCTGTCTTTTGTCTTCACCTTTTATTATTTAAACGAATATCACTTGTAAATAGAACAATTGCAACTAAAAGCTTGTCTTTCTTGAGGAATAATGCTATGAAATATATGTTCGTTTTTAGCATTATCAGTTAATATACTTAATGATATGTTTACTTATCATAGTATCATGTTAACTATATATATATCTATATATATGTCATCATATAGTTTTTACAAGTTTTAACGTTCGTGAATCACCGGTCAACTTGGGTGGTCAATTGTCTATATGAAACATATTTTAATTAATCAAGTCTTAACAAGTTTGATTGCTTAACATGTTGGAAACATTTAATCATGTAAATATCAATCTCAATTAATATATATAAACATGGAAAAGTTCGGGTCACTACAATGCATATGAAAATTCGTTAATCTATAAGGAAAGAACGAAGAAATGGCATGATAAAAGAATCAGAAGTTCAAAAGAATTTAAGGAAGGAGACCGAGTTCTTCTTTTTAATTCACGATTCAAGCTATTTCCTAGAAAATTGAAATCAAGATGGTCTGGACCATTCGTAGTCAAAAGAGTTTTCCCATACGGAACAATAGAGCTAATAAATTCAAATGGGATTGAATTTAAAGTTAATGGTCACAGAGTTAAACATTACATACATGATCCGATGGAAGTCGACAATGAAGTTAATCTGAATTTTGACACCACAGCTAACTAAGTGTGGGGAGATTCAAATATTTTAAAGGATAATATAATGCTGTCTAGAGTTAGATTTTCTGTTTTCATGTAGTTCTCGAGAATGGAATCCAAATGGTCTTTCCCTACCAGACCCTAAAGAACTAGTCTTCTCCCTCCATTCTGAATTTTTATTTCTTTTAGGTTTTACGAGATGAAGAATTCCTTTGATTTGAACCATGGTCTACTACTACACGCTATGATTACTAAACGTAATAATAACACTTTCCCGAGTGAACTGGTATCATTCATAAGAGGGAAAATGGACGAAGTGAGGAAAGAACTCAGGAAGAATCATAATAAGATAAATTTTGGTAAAGGAAAATGAAAATCCGCAATAAAAAGAAGAGCACGACACCTTGAAAGATGTCATAAATGCGGAAAATGGTCACACGAAGGGAAATGTTCGAACAATCAGACACATTCCAATAATGAGTTCGTTACTTTATGCAGAGAAGGACCGTTCATATGTTTAGAAGAAAAGTTATTGAAAAATCGTGGATACGCTTATGTAGCTATGGAAAACCAAATCGAACGACTCTCCTATGAGTCGACTAAAGCAGGTCTCTGAGAATTTTATCTCATAGGTAAGTATATACAGTTTTTATTTTATTTTTATTTATTGCTTTTAACCTTTTGATAATAAACGCTGAATCGTTCGCTATAAAGTATTAAATTGATATTCAATAAAATTAGGTATAATAAACCGAAATTATTGATATCATACAAAAATTTAATGCATCACTGCGAAATTTACCGTTTATTCATAAGGTATAAATATTTTTAATCAATCAATTCAAAATATTTCAGAAATTAGTCAGGAGTAAAACTAGGTAATATAACCGAAATTACTTTACCCAAAAGAGGGACGTATATTTTTGATAATATTTGATTGATTAAAGTGGGATAAAAGAACAAAAAGATTTTTATTTTTACCTTGTTTTCTAAATTAATATATAACTATATTATTTGAAATGTAAGTTTGAAAAATTAATAATATTTATATAAAATTTTATTGCATTTTAAATTTATGTTTGGTGTGAATAAAAAAAATAAAATTTACTTTATTTCATTAAGTTAAAAATTGATTTCTAAAATTCATCGTGAGTTGAAGACTAGGTCGTTTGTAGTGACCCGAACTTTTCCATGTTTATATATATTAAATGAAATTGATATTTACATGATTAAATGTTTCCAACATGTTAAGCAATCAAACTTGTTAAGACTTTATTATTTGAAATGAGTGTCATGTAGACAATTGACTACCCAAGTTGACCGGCGATTCACGAACGTTAAAACTTGTAAAAACTATATGATATATGATATATATATATATATATATATATATATATATATATATATATATATATATATATATATATATATATATATATATATATATATATATATATATATAGTTAACATGATATTATGATAAGTAAGTATATCACTAGGTATATTAACAATGAGTTATATACATAAAAATGAGACTACTAAGTTAAGAAACTCGAAACGATATATATAACGATTATCGTTATAACATCGTCTTACTAAATACATATGTATCATATTACGATATTGTTACACTATATTTAACATGATAAAATGATAATTATATATATTATTAAGTATATTAACAATGAACTACATATGTAAAACAAGACTACTAACTTAAGAATTTCGAAACAACATATATACGTAACGATTATCGTTGTAAGAGTATTTTAACATATATATATGATGTTAAGATATATTCATACACCATGTTATCATGTTAACATAACAATTTAACATCTCATTTAAGTATAATAATAATGAATTAATTACATTTAACAAGATCGTTAACTTAAAGGTTTCAAAACAACACTTACATGTAACGACTAACGATGACTTAACGACTCAGTTAAAATGTATATACATGGAGTGTATTTAGATGTATTAGTACACTTTTGAAAGACTTCAAGACACATATCAAAGTACTTCTACTTAACAAAAATGCTTACAATTACATCATCGTTCATTTTCATCAATAACTCTACTTGTATGCACCCGTATTCGTACTCGTACAATACACAGCTTCTAGATGTATATACTATTGGTATATACACTTCAATGATTAGATCCTTAGCAGCCCATGTGAGTCATTAAACATGTGGGAACCATCATTTGGCAACTAGCATGAAATATCTCACAAAATTACAAAAAATATTATAAATCATTCATGAATTATTTACATGAAAACAAACTTACACATCCTTTATATCTAATCCATATACCAACGACCAAAAACACCTAAAAACACTTTCATTCTTCAATTTTATTCATCTAATTGATCTCTCTCAAGTTCTATCTTCAAGTTCTAAGTGCTCTTCATATATTCTATAAGTTCTAGTTTCATAAAACCAAGAACACTTTCAAGTTTGCAAGATTACTTCCAAGCTTTCTAATCCATTCCAAGTAATCATCCAAGATCAAGAAATCTTTTTTACTTACAGTAGTTTATCTCTCTAATTCAAGGTAATACTCATAGAGGAATATTCATTTGAGTCCATAAATTAAGTTGAGATTCAAGGGACCAATGAGAGCGCGACACGTGTCGCGAAAATCACATGTGATTGAAAAAAAAATTCAAAAATTTTTTTTGAAAAAAAAAATTTTTAATTTTATTTCGAAATTTAAAAAAAAAAAATTTAAATTTTTTTTTTTTTATAATCACATGTGATTTACCTGCACAATCACATGTGATTGAATTGTACAATCACATGTGATTGGATTTGCCATGCATAATCACATGTGATTGGATTTACAATCACATGTGATTGACATGCATAATCACATATGATTTTTTAAAAAAAAAATTTCGAAAAAAAAATTTAAAAAAAAATTTTTTCGAATTTTTTTTTCCCAATCACATGTGATTTTCGCGCCACATGTCGCATTCTCATTGGTCTCTTTGTTTTCAAGCAAATTTATGGATGCAAGTGATTACAACTCAATACTCATATTCAAACTTTGATTCAATTTCTATAACTATAACAATCTTAATTCGAGCAGAAATCTTACTTGAACTTGTTTTCGTGTCATGATTCTACTTCAAGAACTTTCAAGCCATCCAAGAATCTTTTGAAGCTAGATCATTTCTTATCACTTCCAGTAGGTTTACCTACTAAACTTAAGGTAGTAATGATGTTCATAACATCATTCAATTCATACATATAAAGCTATCTTATTCGAAGATTTAAACTTGTAATCACTAGAACATAGTTTAGTTAATTCTAAACTTGTTCGCAAATAAAGTTAATCCTTCTAACTTGACTTTTAAAATCAACTAAACACATGTTCTATATCTATATGATATGCTAACTTAATGATTTAAAACCTGGAAACACGAAGAACACCGTAAAACCGGACATACGCCGTCGTAGTGAAATCGAGGGCTGTTTTGGGTTAAAAAAAATAAAAATTTTCTTAATCATTAAATTGGAAGTTTGTTTTCTAAAAAAATGATATTACATATGAACATGATACTATATCCAAAAATCATGTTTAAACACAAAGTGGAAATATGTTTTTCAAAATGGTCATCAAGATGTCATTTTTTTGACAGAAATGACTACCTCTTTAAAAAATGACTTGTAACCTGTATTTCCGACTATAAACTTATACTTTTTCTGTTTAGTTTCATAAATTTTAGTTCATTATGAAACCATAGCAACTTGAATCACTCAAAACGGATTTGAAACGAAGTAATGACGGGTAAAACAAAATTGGATAAACTTGCTAGTTTTAGCTACGAAAATTTTCTAACAAATCTAGACTAAACATATCCTAACTAATTTATATTGTATTATACATATTATGTAATCTTGGGATACCATAGACACGTATACAATATTTTGACATATCATATCGACCCATCTATATATATTATTTGGAACAACCATAGACACTCTATATGCAGTAATGTTTGAGTTAGCTATACAGGGTTGAGGTTGATTCCAAAAATATATATACTTTGAGTTGTGATCTAGCCTGAGACGTGTATACACTGGGTCATGGATTGATTCAAGATAATATATATTGATTTATTTCTGTACATCTAACTGTGGACAACTAGTTGTAGGTTACTAACGAGGATTGCTAACTTAACAAACTTAAATCATAAAAACGTAATAAAAAATGTTGTGAATATATGTCGATCATACTTTGATATATATGTACACATTTGTTATAGGTTCGTGAATTGACCAGTGGCCAAGTCTTACTTCCGGCAAAGTAAAAATCTGTGAAAGTGAGTTATAGTCCCACTTTTACAATCTAATTTTTTTTTTTTTTTTTTTGGGATGAGAATACATGCATCTTTATAAATGTTTTACAAAATAGACACAAGTACGCAAAACTACATTCTATGGTTGGATTATTAAACCGAATATCGCCCTTCAAGTCTGGTAACCTAAGAATTAGGGAAATGGCCCCTAATTGACGCGAATCCTAAAGATAGATCTATTAGGCTTAACAACCCCCATTCAGGTTATGGATGGTTTAGTACTTCGAGATTATTATACAGACGAGAGGTTCTGTTTTGGGGATATTCTATGCATTAAGTTAACATCAGTTACCAGGTGTTCAACATATGAATAATTTTTATCTCTATGCAGTGTGGGAAATGCCTGATATGAGATGTGTTATAAAAATGAAATCTTGTGGTCTATTATTATGATTTGATAATATATAGGTTAAACCTATAACTCACCAACATTTTTGTTGACGTTTTAAGCATGTTTATTCTCAGGTGATTATTAAGAGCTTCCACTGTTGCATACTAAAATAAGGACAAGATTTAGAGTCCATGCTTGTATGATATTGTGTAAAAACTGCATTCAAGAAACTTATTTTTGATGTAATATATTCTTATTGTAAACCATTATGTAATGGTCGTGTGTAAACGGTATATTTTAGATTATCATTATTTGATAAACTACGTAATGCTTTTTAAACCTTTATCGATAAAATAAAGGTTATGGTTGTTTTAAAAATGAATGCAGTCTTTGAAAAACGTCTCATATAGAGGTCAAAACCTCGCAACGAAATCAATTAATATGGAACGTTTATATTCAATATGAACGGGACATTTCAGTTGGTATCCGAGCGTTGGTCTTAGAGAACCAGAAATTTGTATTAGTGTGTCTTATCGAGTTCGTTAGGATGCATTAGTGAGTCTGGACTTCGACCGTGTTTACTTGAAAAACGATTGCTTAACATTTTTGTTGGAAACTATATATTGTTAACATGTAAATATTATGTGATATATTAATCTCTTAACGTGTTTGATATTGTGTGTTAGAGGTCTACCTCTAGTACAAATCCCATCGACTCACCTAATAATAATGAAGAGTCGAATATAGTTTGGGAAGATTCACAAATTCCAGAAGAGGAACCGGAAGAGGAAGAACCGGAAGAAGAGGAAGCAGAAGAAGAGGTTCCGGAGGAGGAAATATTAGGAACCATAGAAAAACAGATAAATAAAAGAAAATCCTTAAACAATGGACCAAAGTTAAAAATGGTCAATGGTGTTTCCGCTGAGGAAGAAAAATATTGGGAAGATTACCAGTTTTCCGATGAATCGGATCCCGATGAGGATTCCGATGATGTTATAGAAATTACCTAGACCTAATTTGAAAAGGCAAAAGAAAAAAATAAGGGAAAGGGCATCAAAATAGAGAAACCTGATTCCAACCCCGATGAACTTTATATGTATCGTCAACACCCGTATTTCTTAAGTTGTAACAATAACCCGTGAACCTCTAAGCCACCAGGTTTTCCTAAACCATTTGTGAAAACAACGGCTCATATTAGAGAAGTATCATATATCCCTAGAAAATTAGCAAAACGAAACAGGTCCGAAGAGGAAGAAACTAGTGAGTCAGAATAAAGAGTTGTAATCAAGAGGTGTAAAATATGTAAAATAAGTGTGCTTGTACTTTTCTGGTTGTATGTGAAAATTGCTTGTATTATTTGATAATTATCTTTTACGAATCTAACCCTCGTCTATTTTTACAGTATTAAAACAAAAATGGATGTTAAGTGTGATGGCCCCGTCAAAACACTTAACGGCTCCGTCACTTGGTCCCACAGCTTGATCGAACTTAAATAAATTTAACAAACGACATTGCATTCTTTTATTTCAAAAGTTTCCCAAAAAGGAAAGCATACCAAAATATGTAGTTTAAAAATAACCCAACATATGAATTACCAAAGTTGACACAAAACATTGTCAACAAACCCACATATTTAAATTATCCAAAAACAGAATGCAAGCTTAAGTTTCATAATTTGTTTCATTAAAATCTGCCCAAGTGCATGCAGACTCTTCTAAACACAGCGGAAGCATCACATAAACTCAAGTACCAGTGAAAACATGCGAGTAAACTGTCAACACAAAGGTTGAGTGAATTATAGGTTTTAATAATTGAATAAACTTTAGACCACAAGATTTAAAAATGTTAGAAAACATTAAACATTATTCCATTATCAATGAGTCACCTGGTAACCACTTAACCCTTTATTTACCCTTGCCAAACACAATAAATGATATACACCGGACAGTGTATCTACAACAAAATATGAAGTACTAAACATTCCGATTATAAATTGCTAGCGCGACTAGCTCGAAATGGGGTTGTCAAACCCGATAGATCTATCCGTAGGATTCGCGTTCACCAGTAGAAACCAGTGATTACAGTTACCAGACTAGGGAATATTTTTGTCCAACTCACAATGAATAATTTATATTTAATTGTCACTTGTGTCTAAACGTAAAGTAAAATGCATGTAATCACATCCCAAAAATATACTTTGAAAAGTATGTAAAAACGGGACTATAACTCACCTTAATAGTAATGAAGTAACCAACATAAATAAGTGAACAACAAATGAGTACAGTGATCAGGAATGATCACAACGCCGACCTATAAATAAAGCAGGTCGATATAAATAACTAACTTAGGTCAAGTCTTAGTATGATAGCTATTGTACATGTTACAAGTAGTCATAGAACAATACTCAGCATGCATCGGTTTGATCGAAACAGCTTACGGACACACACTTTCTATTTTTAGAAAGTTTCTATTTTTAGCAGGTTTCCATTTTTGGAAAGTTTCTATTTTTGGAAAGTTTCTATTTTTGGAAAGTTTATATTTTAGGAATGTTTCCAAATTTAGAAAGTTGCTAATTTGGAAAGTTTATAAGTTAGGAAAGTTTCCTTAATTAGAAAGTCAACAAAAGTCAACTGAAAGTCAAAGTCAACCGAAAGTCAACTCAAAAGTCAACCTTGATCAAACATAGTCAAAGTTAATTTTAAAAGTGTAAGTTATAATAACAATGTAAGTTATAATGTTATTTAAAGTTAAATATGTCTAATTATGTCATAACGTAGGTTTAATTAAATTAAAATGAATTATTAAAGTTAATATAAGTTTAAATGATATAATTAATATAACATAAGTATTTAATTAATTAATTAAATATTAATCATAATATAAGTATTATTAATTAATAATAAATTTTAAATCATCTCATAAGTATTATTAATTAATAATGAATTATTAATCATATCATAAGTTTCTAATTATAATCATTAAATCATAAGTATTTAATAATTAAATTATAATTAAATAATAACTAAGCCTTATAATAATTAAATAATTATTTAATTCTTATTATAATAATTTCATAATAATAGTTTAATACTTATCATAAGTATTTTCCATTAATAATAAGAGTATTATTAATCATAAGTTTAATTAAAATGTTACTTAAATCATAAGTAATAATTAAATGATATAATAAATATATATCATAAGTCTTAAATAATAATAATAATTACTTTTTATATCATAAATAATTTAATAAAAATGAAAATTATTATTTTAATCATAAGTTTCAATTATTAACCATAAGTTTTAAATCAAAAGTTCATCGGGTCGTATCTTGAGCCCCGGGTGTCGGTTTTCGGCGAGCCTTACATATATCTCTGCCTAATCAAACCATCCGACACATTGGTGCACTCAAGAACACACCAAGAATAGTCCACAAGTCATGATGATCAGCCATTACACCACTTGGAACTTCAATTCATTCAAAAACGTGTTTTAGCCATAACGGGTGATTCGCGGCTCGGATTTAGATGACCCGAACATGAAAGTTCATCCCATCATCAATCCTAACACACTAACACACCCTAAAGACACCAAATATGGTCACAAAGTTGGAACAAACCTGGTTCATATCAATATCACATTTCAATCTTGATAAAATACCATTTTGATCATATCTAGAGCTCCGAAAATCGAAACGACATGAATCCGGAGTCTAAAATTAATGTCTTGATGAGAGGAACTCATCTAACTACTTTATTTTCACTTTTATATCAGTCAAAAATCCAGAATTGAACAAAAAGCTGCTGTCCCAATTAAATCAAACCGAAAACATATGTATTTGAGTAATTCTACGCATACAAACATCATTACAACAAAAAATAATCATCATACTATTAAAATAGACATCAAAAACAGAAAAATAATGAAAAATTAAAAGTTGTAGGGTTAGGGTTTATACCCTAATCGAGAAATAAGTGATAGAATCGTGTAGAGGATGATTAGTAGAACGCGTTTATGTATAACAATGGATGATCCAAGCCTTGATTTGATGCAAGATGATGATGATGGTGAGTGTGAAGGGCGACGGCCACAAGAGGGAGCAAGAGGGAGGAGAGAACAAAAATAAGTTTTAGGTTTAAGATGAAAATGAGAAAATGGATTGCAAAAAGAAAAATCAAGGGATTACTCCCTCCCCCCCATGAGGCTTCGGCCGAAAATGATAGTGGGGTGGGCCCCACTTAGCCCAAAACTCTAACATGTAAATTCCTTGTGGCCCGGAAGCCCGAACGAAACCTGAAACGCGAAAACACGCTTACGCGATTAAAAATTCAGAGAGATATGGAATACGCAACGAAAAATAAATATAAATACTATATATAATTATATGATCTTAAATATCATATTTAAAATAATTAGGATTTAAATATCCCAAAAAATCGACCGTTAGTTTGAAAATCGAAAAGATTCGCCGGATAGAAATCCGCGACACGTAGAAACGTATAACTCAAAATATGAATACAAACATTCATTTAACACAAAATAATTAATATATATATTATCACAAAAATAATAATATAGGTCATAGAGATGACGTGGCACGAATAACAGTTAACGGTCGTTAAATAATTAACGGTAAAAGATAATGGAAAAAGTAGGGTCGTGACAGTACCTTCCCGTTACGGAAATTTCGTCCCAAAATTTAAGCAGGCGCAGGGGTTGACTCAGCTTCTGGGAACAAATGCGGGTACTTCTGCTTCATTTGATCTTCACGCTCCCCAGTAAACTCGGGACCGCGTCTGGCATTCCATCTAACCCGGACAATAGGGATTCGGCTCTGCTTAAGAGTCTTAACTTCTTAGTCCATAATTTCAACAGGCTCCTCAATAAAATGTAGTTGCTTATCCACATGAAGTTCCTCCAGTGGAATAGTCTTATCGGCCTCAGCCAAACATTTCTTCAGATTCGATACATGAAAGACATCGTAAACAGCACTGAGTTCTTGTGGCAACTTCAAACGATAAGCCGCCGGTCCAACTCTCTCAATGATCTCAATTGGTCCAACAAAACGAGGACTCAACTTTCCCCTTTTACCAAAACGTATTACACCTTTCCAAGGTGAAACCTTTAACATAACACGGTCGCCAACTTGAAATTCTACATCTTTCCTTCCCTTATTGGCATAACTCTTTTGCGGACTTCTGGCGGTTCTTAACCTTTCCTTAATCTGTACAATCTTCTCGGTAGTCTCATGAATAATCTCTGGACCAGTGAGTTGAGCATACCCAGCCTCATTCCAGCAGACAGGAGATCTACACTTTCTACCATACAGAGCTTTAAACGGTGCGGCTTTAATACTTGCATGATAACTGTTGTTATAAGAAAACTCAGCTAGCGGCAAATATTTATCCCACCCATTACCAAAATCGATAACACACGCTCGTAGCATATCTTCTAACGTCTGAATGGTCCTTTCACTCTGACCATCCATTTGAGGATGATAAGCAGTGCTCATATCTAACTTAGTTCCCAAGGCTTCCTGTAAGGATCGCCAAAACCTCGATACAAATCGACTGTCTATGTCCGAAATAATAGATACAGGAACACCATGTCTACAAACAATCTCCTTCAAATACAAACGAGTAAGCTTCTCTATTGAATCTGTTTTCCTAATCGGCAAAAAGTGAGCCGACTTAGTGAGCCGATCGACAATCACCCAAACGGTGTCATAGCCACCCGCTACCCTTGGTAACTTAGTAATAAAATCCATCATAATTCCTTCCCACTTCCACTCGGGAATCTCAGGTTGCACTAAAAGTCCAGACAGTTTTTGATGTTCAGCTTTGACCATAGTACAGGTCAAACACTTAGCCACATACGTAGCCACATCACCTTTCAAATTAGGCCACCAATACAGCTCTTTAAGATCATGATACATCTTTCCTGAACCAGGATGAATAGAGTACCTAGACTTATGAGCCTCGTCTAAAACAAGTTGTCGCAGTTCACCAAACTTCGGAACCCAAAGACGTCCCGCAAAGGATCTAGTACCATCTGCTCGTACCTCAAACTTCTTAGCCATACCTCTTTTCTCTTTCACAAAATTCTCTTCCTTTAAGGCTTCTTGTTGTGCCTCAAGAATCTGCCTTGCGAGGTTTGTTCTAATTGTCATATTCAAGGCCCTAAACCTGCGAGGTTCAGCCCTTTCTTAACGACTCAACGCATCCGCCACAACATTGGCCTTACCCCGGATGATATAAAAGTTCGCAATCATAATCATTCAACATCTCAATCCATCTTCGTTGTCTCATGTTCAACTGTTTCTGATCGAGGATATGTTGAAGACTTTTATGATCTGTGTACACAGTACTCTTGACTCCATACAAATAAAGTCTCCAAATCTTAAGCGCAAAAACAACGGCCCCCAACTCTAAATCATGAGTTGTATAATTCTGCTCGTGAATCTTCAATTGGCATGACGCGTATGCAATAACTTTCTTTCGTTGCATCAAAACACAACCAAAGCCTTGACGCGAAGCATCACAATAAACAACAAAATCATCATTACCCTCAGGTAGTGACAATATCGGAGCGGTAGTCAACTTCTTTTTTAAAATCTGAAAAGCAGCCTCTTGTTCATCCTTCCACTCATACTTCTTCCCCTTGTGCGTTAAAGCAGTCAGAGGTTTCGTTATACGAGAGAAATCTTGAATGAACCTTCTATAGTAACCTGCTAATCCTAGGAACCGACGAATCTGAGTAGGAGTTTTCGGAGTTTCCCACTTTTCAATCGCCTCAATCTTAGTAGGATCAACTTGTATTCCTTGTTTACTAACAATATGTCCAAGGAATTGAACTTCTCGTAACCAGAAAGCACACTTAGAGAACTTAGCGTACAATTCTTCCTTTCTTAACCGATCGATCACTAACTTCAAATGTTCTTCGTGCTCTTCATCACTCTTCGAATAAATAAGGATGTCATCGATGAACACAATAACGAACTTGTCCAGATAGGGTCTACACACACGGTTCATGAGGTCCATGAATATAGCAGTTGCATTTGTCAATCCGAACGGCATAACAAGAAACTCAAAGTGACCGTAACGGGTGCGAAAAGCAGTTTTCGAAACATCAGATTCTTTAACACGCAACTGATGATAGCCGAAACGAAGATCGATTTTTGAATAAACAGACGAACCCTGAAGCTGATCGAACAGATCATCAATTCTCGGAAGGGGGTAATGATTTTTAATAGTAAGCTTGTTCAACTCACGATAATCAATGCACAAACGAAAAGAACCATCCTTCTTCTTAACAAACAGAACAGGTGCTCCCCAAGGGACGAACTAGGACGGATAAAACCCTTGTCTAATAACTCACGGAGTTGACTTGCCAATTCTTGAAGTTCGGAAGGCGCAAGACGATAAGGAGAACGTGCTACAGGAGCAGCACCGGGAATAAGATCAATTTGAAATTCTACCGCGCGTTGCAGCGGAAGGCCAGATAAATCTTCGGGAAATACCTCGGGAAAATCTCTAACAATATGAACATCACCAACGCTCTTCGTTTCTTTATCAGAATCAATAACATGGGCTAGAATAGCATGACAGCCCTTGCGAAGATGTTTAAGAACTTTCAAACAGCTAATAAGATTTAACTGTCTGCATTTCTTATCTCCAAAAACCATCAGCGGCTCTCCAACCACATTTGTAATACGAATAGCTTTATCATAACACACAATCTCAGCACGATTCGCAGATAACCAATCCATCTCAATAACAATGTCAAAACTACCAAGTTCAATCGGTACCAAATCTATCTCAAAATCTCTACCAGCCAAATTAATGTTACATTTACGATACACAGTCTTAGCAGTAAGCACTTTACCATTAGCTATTTCAACAGCATAAGTATTATCTAAAGGAGTTAACGGTGTTTTGATTTTTGGACTTAATTTACTCGACACAAAACTCAAATCAGCCCCTGAATTAAATAGTACATAAACTGATAAATCGTTGACCGAGAACGTACCCGTAACAAGTTTAGGATCTTCCTCAGCATCCCTGGCGTTAATGTTGAATGCTCTTCCACGTGCATTCTCAATAGCCTTCTTGTTGGGACAGGCATCACGGAAATGCCCCGGCTTCCCACACTCATAACAAACCCTCTGATTACCACCATTATTCGGCTTTCCATTGCCATTACCATTCCCACCTCTATTACCAGCATTATTACCATTATTACCACCTGCAGCAGGAGTAGCAGAACCCGGCAGAAGCACCGTATAATCTTTAGCAATATGTCCCTGTTTGGAACACCTCTTACAAGTAACTGTATAATAACCCTCATGAGCCTTATAACAACGAGGACACACATGCTGATTTGGGTTACTAGCACCGAAATTATCTTGTTTCTTTTGCTGACCTTGGTTCTGGTTGGGGTTATTATCCCACTTCCTTTTCCCATTATCAGCTTTCTTAACAACCTCTTCACTTGCATCGGTCACAGCAGCCTTACTCCTCCTTAAAATCTTATCATTAAGCTTATGAGCCATAGACATAGCAGCCTCGATAGTCTGGGGCTCACTAGACTCGACCCCATGCTCAATTTTCTCAGATAACCCATCAATGTAAGCTTCAATCTTAAGATTCTCATCAGCATAGACATTAGGACACAACAAGGTCAACTCAAAGAGTCTCTGCTCATAGGCATCTAATTCGGTGCCCTTCATTTTCAAGTTCTTAAGTTCAACCTCTAACTTCTTAAGTTCACCCCTAGGACGATACCGGGTGATCATTCTTTCCTCGAAATTATTCCAAGTTAAACCATAAGCCACATCATTTCCCAAACTATTAACCAAGTTGTTCCACCAGGTCAATGCACTATCGTTAAGAGTGCAACTAGCAAAACTAACCTTTTCCTCCTCTCGGACTCGACTAACCCTGAAAATAGACTCGATTTTCTCGAACCAGCGGGTAAGCCCTATGGGTCCTTCCGTACCACTGAATTTCTGTGGATGACTTGCCATGAACGTTTTGTGGGAACATCCCACCTGATTGTTGTTATTTGCATTAGCATTAGCATTTGCTGCCATAGCAGCAGCTATCCCTTTCAGTGATAAGTCGTTGCATACGGGCTACGTTAAATTCTCTAGGAGGCATGATCTTCAAAACAGAATAACACAACCGTTAGTACTAAGAATAATACCAGTGTTATAAATGAATAGATCGAACACGAAAAGATTAACCATTAAAATAATAGTCAGTAAACACTATGAGTAATAACATGACAGTTATGATAGTTATAGAAATAGCCACCACATGCATACATATTTTATGATAACATCATACAACATACATAGCACCTAACATACATGATCTACATTACGCATAATATAACATGCCAAGAGTTACAACATCAGAAATAAAATGTGATAATGATAATAGATGTCATAAAAATAACCATCCATACATAATGAAAACATCCCATAACAAAACCTTAATAAAATCCTCGGCAAAACGCCGTACATAATCCAAAAAAATGTATGTATGAAAGGATATTAAGTCTTATGAAATAAATAATCAATCATGAATCATCATATCACATCTGCTTAGAGTGGGTGTGATAAGCTGGGCCGGTATGAGTCTCGGCATGAGGCTCATACTTCCGCAACTTCCCTTTCACTTCTTCCAACTCTACCTTCAAACCACGAACTATGCTCTCGAGAGCCTCGAACTTAGCATCCACCTCGCGGTTACGCTTTCGGTTCTCGAACCTAACATTATTCTTGAAGCTAACAAACGAATCCATACTAGCTCGAATCTGGTCCATCACCTCGTTATGTGGCAAAGTACGCATACAATCACTAAGAGTGTTAATAGGCGTCTTGTTAGTGTAAGCTCTGTTCATGTGAGTGAGAGTGGAAAAGTAGTAGTGAACGGGATCATCGATCAAAGGTTGATTAGCACAGCGTCTTTCAGCAGCCGAAGGAGCAGGAGCAGGAACGGAGTTGTTGCTCGAAGTCGACATCTGCAAACAGTAAAACCACAAACCATATACCAAATACAAATAAATGCTTATGATATATCTCAAACGAAATGAAATGCATAATAATGCTATAGCAAAAGGGTCGGGCTGTAGACTAGACTCTAATGCACCCTAAGAACCACGGGTTGACCACATTAAGACCGCCTAGTTCCCTACAACCAGAGCTCGGATACCAACTAAGATGGCCCCGTCAAAACACTTAACAGCTCCGTCACTTGGTCCCACAGCTTGATCGAACTTAAATGAATTTAACAAACGACATTGCATTCTTTTATTTCAAAAGTTTCCCAAAAAGGAAAGCATACCAAAATATGTAGTTTAAAAATAACCCAACATATGAATTAACCAAAGGTGACACAAAACATTGTCAACAAACCCACATATTTAAATTATCCAAAAATAGAATGCAAGCTTAAGTTTCATAATTTGTTTCATTAAAATCTGCCCAAGTGCATGCAGACTCTTCTAAACACAGCGGAAGCATCACATAAACTCAAGTACCTGTGAAAACATGCGAGTAAACTGTCAACTCAAAGGTTGAGTGAATTATAGGTTTAAATAATTGAATAAACTTTAGACCACAAGATTTAAAAATGTTAGAAAACATTAAACATTAATCCATTATCAATGAGCCACCTGGTAACCACTTAACCCTTTATTTACCCTTGCCAAACACAATAAATGATATACACCGGACAGTGTATCTACAAAAGAATACGAACTACTAAACATTCCGGTTATAAATTGCTAGCACGACTAGCTCGAAATGGGGTTGTCAAACCCGATATATCTATCCGTAGGATTCGCGTTCACCAGTAGAAGCCAGTGATTACAGTTATCAGACTAGAGAATATTTTTGTCCAACTCACAATGAATAATTTATATTTAATTGTCACTTGTGTCTAAACGTAAAGTAAAATGCATATAATCACATCCCAAAAATATACTTTGAAAAGTATGTAAAAATGGGACTATAACTCACCTTAATAGTAACGAAGTAACCAACACAAATAAGCGAACAGCAAATGAGTACAGTGATCAGGAATGATCACAACGCCGACCTATAAATAAAGCAGGTCAATATAAATAACTAACTTTGGTCAAGTCATAGTATGATAGCTATTGTACATGTTGCAAGTAGTCATAGAATAATACTCAGCATGCATCGGTTTGATCAGAATAGCTTACGGACACACACTTTCTATTTTTAGAAAGTTTCTATTTTTAGCAGGTTTCCATTTTTGGAAAGTTTCTATTTTTGGAAAGTTTCTATTTTTGGAAAGTTTCTATTTTTGGAAAGTTTCTAATTTTGGAAAGCTTCTATTTTAGGAAAGTTTCCAAATTTAGAAAGTTGCTGTTTTTGGAAAGTTTATAAGTTAGAAAAGTTTCCTTAATTAGAAAGTCAACAAAAGTCAACTGAAAGTCAAAGTCAACCGAAAGTCAACTCAAAAGTCAACCTTGGTCAAACATAGTCAACATTAATTTTAAAAGTGTAAGTTATAATAACAGTGTAAGTTATAATGTTATTTAAAGTTAAATATGTCTAATTATGTCATAACGTAAGTTTAATTAAATTAAAATCAATTATTAAAGTTAATATAAGTTTAAATGATATAATTAATATAACATAAGTATTTAATTAATTAATTAAATATTAATCATAATATAAGTATTATTAATTAATAATAAATTTTAAATCATCTCATAAGTATTATTAATTAATAATGAATTATTAATCATATCATAAGTTTCTAATTATAATCATTAAATCATAAGTATTTAATAATTAAATTATAATTAAATAATAACTAAGTCTTATTATAATAATTTCATAATAATAGTTTATTACTTATCATAAGTATTTTCCATTAATAATAAGAGTATTATTAATCATAAGTTTAATTAAAATGTTACTTAAATCATAAGTAATAATTAAATGATATAATAAATATATATCATAAGTCTTAAATAATAATAATTACTTTTTATATCATAAATAATTTAATAATAATGAAAATCATTATTTTAATCATAAGTTTCAATTATTAACCATAAGTTTTAAATCAAAAGTTCATCGGGTCGTATCTTGAGCCCCGGGTGTCGATTTTCGGCGAGCCTTACATATATCTCTGCCTAATCAAACCACCTGACACATTGGTGTACTCAAGAACACACCAAAAACAGTCCACAAGTTATGATGATCAGCCATTACACCACTTGGAACTTCAATTCATTCAAAAACGTGTTTTAGCCATAACGGGTGATTCGCGGCTCGGATTTAGTTGATCCGAACATGAAAGTTCATCCCATCATCAATCCTAACACACTAACACACCCTAAAGACACCAAAGATGGTCACAAAGTCAGACCAAACCTGGTTCATATCAATATCACATTTCAATCTTGATAAAATACCATTTTGATCATATCTAGGGCTCCAGAAATCGAAACGACATGAATCCGGAGTCTAAAATTAATGTCTTGATGAGAGGAACTCATCTAACTACTTTATTTTCACTTTTATATCAGTCACAAATCCAGAATTGAACAAAAATCTGCTGTCCCAATTAAATCAAACCAAAAACATACGTATTTGAGTAATTCTACGCATACAAACATCATTACAACAACAAATAATCATCATACTATTAAAATACACATCAAAAACAGAAAAATAATGAAAAATTAAAAGTTGTAGGGTTAGGTTTATACCCTAATCGAGAAACAAGTGATAGAATCGTGTAGAGGATGATTAGTAGAACACGTTTATGTATAACAATGGATGATCCAAGCCTTGATTTGATGCAAGATGATGATGATGGTGAGTGTGAAGGGCGACGGCCACAAGAGGGAGCAAGAGGGAGGAGAGAACAAAAATAAGTTTTAGGTTTAAGATGAAAATGAGAAAATGCATTGCAAAAAGAAAAATCAAGGGATTACTCCCTTCCCCCATGAGGCTTCGGCCGAAAATGATAGTGGGGTGTGCCCCACTTAGCCCAAAACTCTAACATGTAAATTCTTTGTGGCCCGGAAGCCCGAACGAAACCCGAAACGCGAAAACACGCTTACAAGATTAAAAATTTGGAGAGATAACGAATACGCGATGAAAAATAAATATAAATACTATATATAATAATATGATCTTAAAATATCATATTTAAAATAATTAGGATTTAAATATCCCAAAAACTCGACCGTTGATTTGAAAACCGAAAAGATTCGCCGGATAGAAATCCGCGACACGTAGAAACGTATAACTCAAAATATGAATACATTCATTCATTTAACACATAATAATTAATATATATATTATTACAAAAATAATAATATAGGTCATAGAGATGACGTGGCACGAATAACAGTTAACGGTCGTTAAATAATTAACGGTAAAAGATAACGGAAAAAGTAGGGTCGTGACATTAAGGATAGACAACCAAACATTTTAGAAGACCTACCCGAGGACATGATTGATGAAATCTTGTCTAAAGTCGGTCAGAATTCATCGGCACAATTATTTACGGCGAAATTAGTGTGTAGAACATTTGATGAACGTTCCAGGCATGCCTTAGTTTATAAAAGGCTTTCATTTGAAAGATGGGGAATATCACATTGGGGACACCGTAAGTTATGCCGTGTTTTCTTTAAAGCGTTAAATGCGGGGAACCAAAATGAAATTTTACGCTACGGGTTAAGAACCTATTTTGACTCAACATATCCCAACATAGGACTTTGTAAGTTAGAAAGAGCTTCTAACATGCAACATAAAGAAGCATTTTATGCTTACGGGTTAGTGATGTTCGCTTCTCACCAAAGTGAGAAAAAGAACATCGGATTACAACTTTTAAATAAAACCTTCCCACAAGTGACGGATTCAGTAGTTGGGGTGAGAAACAAGGTTTTTAGATTATTATGGTGCTGTTGGACATTACAAAACCCTCATTCCTTTGACGACGTTACAACATGCTGTCTTGTCAACGGCCACAACGGTTATGTTCCACAAGACCAAGGATGGAAAGTAGTCTTAGTAAAACCAGAATGCATGACTTGTTTCTAGACTTATGAATTATGTGTTTTTATTGCCTTTGCTGAACGACTTGCGTATTAACTAGGATTGTTGTCACAACTGTTTTGTATCAAAGTTATTGTGTGCTATATTTCATACTATATGTATAATAGCGATATTGTAAGTTTATAAAATATTGTATAAAAGTTTGAACCCGAAATATTATTATAATCAGTTTTTCATATAGAATTGTAGTAGTTGAATTGTATATTAGCTACTAAGTATGAACTTAACGGGTAGGTACTACCCGAATTAAAACTATAAAACGCTAATATGAAGAAAAAGCTTTTATAAATGAGTTCATATTATGCTACGAAATACTATTGACTACTCTTAATATTCTATATGATTAACTTAATTCTTTTGAGCTATTTTTGAAGGAAATGGCACCGACGACTCGTCATAATTTGAACATGAGCGAGGAAGGCTTCCGTGTTTTCCTTGCAGCAAACATAGCCGCGGTACAGGCTATAATGCAAAACAACAACAATAACTCTGAATCTAGCAATACAAATAACGCCACCGGAAATCGTGTAGGAAGCTCCTACAAAGAATTCATTGCCTGTAAACCTTTAGAATTCGATGGAACCGAGGGTCTAATCGGATTGAAACGGTGGACCGAAAAGGTTGAATCGGTGTTTTCCATAAGTAAGTGTACTGAAGAAGACAAAGTAAAGTACGCTACGCATACCTTCACAGGTACTGCGTTAACATGGTGGAATACCTACCTAGAGCAAGTGGGACAAGATGCTGCGTACGCACTACCGTGGTCAGCATTCAAAAATCTGATGACTGAGCAGTATCGTCCCAGAAACGACATCAATAAGCTCAAAGTAGAGCTTAAAGGATTACGAACACAATGTTTCAACATTACCACATACGAACAATGATTCACGAAGTTGTGTTTATTGTGCCCAAGAGCGTTCGAAGATGAAGAGGAGAAAATCGACGCATTTGTAAAAGGGTTACCAGAAAGGATCCAAGAAGATATAAGTTCACACGAGCCCGCCTCTATACAAAAGGCGAGTCGAATGGCTCATAAACTCATAAATCAGATTGAGGAAAGAGTTAAAGAGCAGGCGGCTGAAGAAGCCAACACGAAACAAATCAAGAGAAAGTGGGAAGAAACCAGTGACAAGGGTCACAATTTTAACAATCAACACAACAATCACAACTACAATCGCACCAATTTTCGTAACAACAAACGCAACAACAACAACCACCCCAGCAACAACTACAATAACCATTTCAACAATAATAATAACCGCAACAACAACAATCCCAACAATAAAAACAAGAGGCAGAAACCATGTCAGAGGTGTGGAGGATACCATCCGACTGGGCTCTGTACGGCAGTGTGTACTAATTGTAAAAGAAAGGGCCATGGTGCGACAAAGTATGAAATCTACGAATCAATGGCTAAGGGAATAAATAATGCCGGAACAAGTTATGCCGACATTACCTGTTTCGGATGCGGGAAGAAGGGCCATTACAAAAATGCGTGTCCAAATTAGGGGGATAATAATGGGCAAGGCAGAGGAAGATTCTTCAACATTAATGCGGTTGAAGCGCAGGAAGAACCGGAGCTTGTTACGGGTACGTTTCTTATTGACAATACATCTGCTTATGTTTTATTTGATTCGGGTGCGGATAGAAGCTATATGAGTAAGGATTTATGTGCTAAAATAAGTTGTCCATTGACACCTATGGATAATAAATTTTTACTCAAATTAGCAAACGGTAAATTAATTACAGCAGATAAGATATGTCAGAATCGAGAAATTAAACTCGTTAGCGAAACGTTTAAGATTGATTTGATACCAGTAGAGTTTGGGAGTTTTGATGTGATAATCGGCATGGACTGGTTGAAAAAGGAGAGAGCGGAAATCGTATGTTATAAAAATACGATTCGCATTGTAAGAGAAAAAGGAAAACCCTTAATGGTGTACGGAGGAAAGAGAAACGCGAAGCTAAATCTTATTAGTAATTTGAAGGCGCAAAAACTAATAAGAAAAGGTTGCTATGCCGTTCTAGCACACATCGAAGAAGTCAAACCCAAAGAAAAGAACTTCAATGATGTTCCCGTCGCAAAAGAATTTCCCGATGTATTTCTGAAAGAATTACCGAGACTACCTCCACACCGATCTGTTGAATTTCAAATAGATCTCGCACCAGGAGCTGCACCAATAGCTCGTGCTCCATACAGACTCGCACCCAGCAAAATGAAGGAACTCCAAAGCCAATTACAAGAACTCTTAGAGCGTGGTTTCATTCGATCAAGCACATCACCATGGGGAGCTCCTGTTTTGTTTGTCAAGAAGAAAGATGGTACATTCAGGTTGTGTATCGACTACCGAGAGTTGAACAAACTTACCATTAAGAACCGTTACCCACTACCAAGAATCGACGACTTATTTGATCAACTACAAGGTTCATCAGTTTATTCGAAGATTGATTTACGTTTCGGATATCATCAAATGCGGGTGAAGGAGGATGATATTCCAAAAACAGCTTTTAGGACGCGTTACGGTCATTACGAGTTTATGGTTATGCCATTTGGTTTAACTAACGCACCAGCTGTGTTCACGGACCTTATGAACCGAGTGTGTGGACCATATCTTGACAAGTTTGTCATTGTTTTCATCGATGACATACTTATCTACTCAAAGAATGATCAAGAGCACGAAGAACATTTGAGAAAAGTGCTAGAGTTGTTGAGGAAAGAAAAACTGTACGCTAAGTTTTCAAAGTGTGCATTTTGGTTGGAAGAAGTTCAATTCCTCGGTCACATAGTGAACAAAGAAGGTATTCAGGTGGATCCGGCAAAGATTGAAACCGTTGAAAAATGGGAAACCCCGAAAACTCTGAAACACATACGCCAATTTTTAGGATTAACTGGTTACTACAGAAGATTCATCCAAGATTTTTCCAAAATAGCAAAACCCTTGACTGCATTAACGCATAAAGGGAAGAAATTTGAATGGAAGGATGAACAAGAAAAAGCGTTTCAATTGTTGAAGAAAAAGTTAACTACGGCACCTATATTGTCATTGCCTGAAGGGAATGATGATTTTGTGATATATTGTGACGCCTCAAAGCAAGGTATCGGTTGTGTATTAATGCAACGAACGAAGGTAATTGCTTATGCGTCTAGACAATTGAAGATTCAGGAGCAGAATTATACGACGCATGATTTGGAATTAGGCGTGGTTGTTTTTGCATTAAAGACTTGGGGGCACTACTTATATGGGGTCAAAAGTATTATATATACTGATCACAAAAGTCTTCAACACATATTTAATCATAAACAACTAAACATGAGGCAGCGTAGGTGGATTGAGTTATTGAATGGTTACAATTTCGAGATTCGTTACTATTCGGGGAAGGCGAATGTGGTAGCAGATGCTTTGAGTAGAAATGACAGAGAACCTATGTGGGTAAAAGCTATGAATATAATTATTCGTACTAACCTTACTACTCAAATAAAGGAGGTGCAGCAGGGTGTAGTAAAAGAAGGGAATTTGAAGAATGAAATACCCAAAGGATCGGAGAAACACCTTAATTTTCTAAAAGACGAAACCCGGTATAGAGCCGAAAGAATTTGGGTACCAAAGTTTGGAGATGTAATAAAAATGGTACTTGGGGAAGCACATAAAACCAGATACTCAATACATCCCGGAGCGAGAAAGATATACAAGGACCTCAAGAAACATTTTTGATAGCCGGGTATGAAAGCCGATATTGCAAGATATGTAGGAGAATGTTTGACGTGTTCTAAGGTCAAAGTTGAACATCAGAAACCATCAGGTCTACTTCAACAACCTGAAATCCCAGAATGGAAATGGGAAAATATTACCATGGATTTCATTACTAAATTGCCAAGAACTGCAAGTGGTTATGATACTATTTGGGTAATAGTCAATCGTCTTACTAAATCAGCACACTTTCTATCAATGAGAGAAGATGATAAAATGGAGAAGTTGGCACGATTATATTTAAAGGAAGTTATCTCCAGACATAGAATACCAATCTCTATTATCTCTAATAGGGATGGCAGAATTGTTTCAAGGTTTTGGCAGACACTGCAACAATCATTGGGGACTCGTCTAGACATGAGTACTGCTTATCATCCACAAACTGATGGGCAAAGTGAAAGGATGATACAGACCCTTAAAGACATGCTACGAGCATGTGTTATCGATTTCGGAAATAGTTGGGATCGACACCTACTGTTAGCAGAATTTTCCTACAACAACAGTTACCATTCGAGTATTGAGATGGTGCCGTTTGAAGCACTTTATGGTAGAAAGTGCAGGTCTCCGATTTGTTGGAGTGAAGTGGGGGATAGACAGATTACGGGTTCGGAGATAATATAAGAAACTACCAAGAAAATCATCCAAATTCAACAACGATTGAAAACCGCCCTGAGTCGACAAAAGAGCTACGCGGACAGTAAAAGAAAAGATATAGATTTTGAGATTGGAGAGATGGTCATGCTTAAGGTTTCACCTTGGAAAGGCGTTGTTCGATTTAGTAAACGGGGGAAACTAAATCCAAGGTACATTGGACCATTCAAGATTACAGGTCGTGTCGGACCAGTAGCTTCCCAACTTGAGTTACCTCAACAACTCGCGGCTGTACATAACACTTTCCACGTCTCAAATTTGAAGAAATGTTTTGCTAAAGAAGATCTCACTATTCCATTAGACGAAATCCAAATCAACGAAAAACTTCAATTTATTGAAGAACCCGTCGAAATAATGGATCGTGAGGTTAAAAGACTTAAGCAAAACAAGATACCAATTATTAAGGTTCGATGGAATGCTCGTAGAGGACCCGAGTTCACATGGGAGCGTGAAGATCAGATGGAGAAGAAATACCCGCACCTATTTCCAGAAGATTCGTTAACACCTTCTACAGCTTAAAATTTCAGGACGAAATTTATTTAACGTTTAGGTACTGTAGTGACCCGAAATTTTCCATGTTTATATATATTAATTAAAATTGATATTTACATGATTAAATGTTTCCAATATGTTAAGAAATCAAACTTGTTAAGACTTGATTATTTGAAATGAGTGTCATGTAGACAATTGACCACCCAAGTTGACCAGCGATTCACAAACGTTAAAACTTGTAAAAACTATATGATATATATATATATATATATATATATATATATATATATATATATATATATATATATATATATATATATATATATATATATATATATATAGTGAACATGATATTATGATAAGTAAGTATATCACTAGGTATATTAACAATGAGTTATATACATAAAAATGAGACTACTAAGTTAAGAAACTCGAAACAATATATATAACGATTATCGTTATAACAACGTCTTACTAAATACATATGTATCATATTAAGATATTGTTACACTATATTTAACATGATAAAATGATAATTATATATATCATTAAGTATATTAACAATGAACTACATATGTAAAACAAGACTACTAACTTAAGAATTTCGAAACAATATATATACGTAACGATTATCGTTGTAATAGTATTTTAACATATATATATATGATGTTAAGATATATTCATACACCATGTTGTCATGTTAACATAACAATTTAACATCTCATTTAAGTATAATAACAATGAATTAATTACATTTAACAAGATCGTTAACTTAAAGGTTTCAAAACAACACTTACATGTAACGACTAACGATGACTTAACGACTCAGTTAAAATGTATATACATGTAGTGTATTTAGATGTATTAGTACACTTTTGAAAGACTTCAAGACACATATCAAAGTACTTCTACTTAACAAAAATTCTTACAATTACATCCTCGTTCATTTTCATCAATAATTCTACTCGTATGCACCCGTATTCGTACTCGTAAAATACACAGCTTCTAGATGTATATACTATTGGTATATTGTGACGACCCAGAAATTTCTGATTAAATTTAAACCTAATCTTTATATATTTTCGACACGATAAGCAAAGTCTGTAGTATTGAAGACCTAAAAACCTTGAACTGTGTTCATGTATACATGTGACCTTGAATAATTCTGACGATTTACGAACAATTGTTGTTATTACATTTATATACATATATATATATATATATATATATATATATATATATATATATATATATATATATATATATATATATATATATATAATAATTTGAAAATTTAAAATATAGTTTAAACATTAGATTTGAATAAGTGAAATAAGATACAAAATCATTTAAGAACAATTTGAAATAAATTTATATGATTACTATATATAAATAATATTATATGCAAATTTTAATCTATAAATGGTATAAATATTTAATTACATTATAATTAGTAAACATTACATAGATAATAGATTGTAACATTAAATATTAGAAGTAATTACAAGTTAAAATAGTTATTAATAATATTATTATTATTTTCATTAGGATTGAAAATATCAATATTAATATCAGTATTATTAATTTAATACTTAATAAATATGAGATTTGCTAAGCATAATTTGTTATATTAATATTATTAGTATTATGCTCATTGTTATTATCAATATTAATATTACTTTTGGCATTAAGATCAGTAAAATAAATGTTATTATTTTTACTATATAACATATAGATACGAATTTGGATATATATATATATATATATATATATATATATATATATTTGTATATATTATTATTAATTGTTATAATTATTAATACCAATATAGTTAATAATCATTATTATTATAATAATCATTATTAGTATTACTATAAAATAATACAAGTTATTATTATTAACTTTACTAAAATTATTACTATTTTTATAATTATTGCTATTGTTATTATAAAACCACTTATTAATATTATTATTAACATTATTAATATTGTCATTATTGGTCATTATTCTTATTGTTATAATTACTATCATAAATAAAAATTGTATTGTTAACAATATGCAAGTCAAATAAAAGATATATTTATTATCAATAATCAATAATATATATAAAAGATATATTTGGTAACCTGTAATACTAATAATTTAGATAAAGTCACGAATTTGTATAAATCAACATCTGTTATATTCTTTTTCATCTTTTCTTCCTTGTCTGCTTTCAAATTTTCTCCTGATCTGATTTTTTTTGTCGACCATTAGTACACCACAATACAAGGCTGTGATTTAATAGTGTTCTACTTCAATTATTGTTTCATTTTATATATTATATTTGCATATGAAGAGATTAAAACAAAAAAACAGATAAAGATAAATTCTATATATCTCTGTTTCCATTCGTGATTCACAAAATCTCAAACTCGATCCATTCTTCAAAAGCTATTAATGTAGAAAGGATAGAAATCCTCCATTAAAACTATCTGCAAATTTGCAGACTCTAATTCCTTCGATTAAACTTGAAATTCGAAGTCAAAGTTTCAAAAACAAAAAGGTCAACTCATTCTTTAAAACTCAAATTCGTTGTCTGATTAATATTTCAGGTCAAATTGATGAATCGTAAAGTTTTTACGAAGGATTTACAACAACATTCATGTTATAAACGTTAGCTAAAACACATTTAAATGTCGAATTTGAGTTTGGGTTTATATCGAGTATGTATCTCTGTCAACGAGAGTTTTTTTTAAAATCTTTTATTGTTTGAATCAAGTCAATAAATCCCTAAATGTTTATGAGTGATTTTTCAAATCTTAAATTAGAAGAAACTTTAAACTGGTAATGGGATTGGAGCTTTGATCGATCGATTTGTTTGTAGAAGAAAGAAGAAAGGGATACAGAAAAGAAGGTTTAAAATAATTAAAATCTGTTATACACGAGATAAGTAGTAACAGCAGAATGGTAGGGTGGTGTGTTGGGTTAACTAATGGTCGCGTGTTCGAGTCCCTAATGGGCAACTTTTTATTTTGGCCGAATTTCATGAAGGTAGCTTCATATTTTTTTTTATTATTATTATTATTTTGATTATCATTTATATTATTATTATTATGTTATTACCATGACTATTATTATGTTATTGACATTATTTTTATTATTAGTATTATAACATTTATTAGTATTATTATCATAATTATAAATCTTAAAACCATTATTATTATTGTTATTAACATTACTAAGGTATTTATTGTTATAAATTTGGTCATACAGGTATTAGTTATCATTATTATTATTATTATTAGTAGTATAAATATTATCATTATTATTATTAACATAATCATTGGTATTAGTGTTGTTAAACTTATTATCATTACTATCAATCCTATAAAATTAATATTTTGATATCACTAAAATTATTAATATTATCATAAAAAGATACTTTTATATAAAAAAAAATTAATTACATTACGTTACACTTTTATTACTAAAAATATATTAGCTAAGTCATATAAATTAATATATAAATATATACTAAACTTTAATATATAGTTTTTATTATTAATCATATGTAATAATTATCTAAAACATATAAACTAAATATATTAAAAATTATCTAAATAACATATAGTATAACAAGTATACCATTAATAACAAAATATATATGTAAAATCGATCGATTACAATTACGTGTATTAATATATCCATATCCATAAATGATATAGGTTCGTGAATCCGAGGCCAACCCTATTCTTGTTCAAATGTCGTTATATATATTTTTACTATAAAATACAGTATGGTGAGTTTCATTTGCTCCCATTTCATTTGCTTTTGCAATATATATTTTTGGGCTGAGAATACATGCGCTGCTTTTATAAATGTTTACGAAATAGACACAAGTACTTAAAAATATATTCTACGTTGAGTTGTACCACTGGCATACTTCCCTGTAGCATGGTAACTACTATTTACATGGGCATTGTAAACGCGAATCCTGTTGATAGATCTATCGGGCCTGACAACCCCAACCGGACTGGACGACCAGTATTCAACGGTTGCACAGTACTTCGTTTTGTAGACTACACTTGGTACAGTGTAGTGAGATTTCATAATAAAGGGAATATGCGACGTTGATTAATAGTTAAGTATGGTTACCAAGTGCTCAACTACTTAGAATGCTTTAAATACACTTGCGAGTGTATTATGTTTATGATTATGAAATCTTGTGGTCTATAAAAATATTGAAATGATTGTTATGACAAACCTATGAACTCACCAACCTTTTGGTTGACACTTTTAAGCATGTTTATTCTCAGGTACGAATTAGGTCTTCCGCTGTGTGTTTGCTCATTTTAAAGACATTATTTGGAGTCGATCATCGCAATAGGACCAGATGTTGGTGACTTTGTCCAGATGGATTAGGACGGGTCCTTTCAGTTGGTATCAGAGCGGTGGTCGTAGTGAACCAGGTCTTGCATTAGTGTGTCTAACTAGTAGTTGTTAGGATGCATTAGTGAGTCTGGACTTCGACCTAGTAGTTGTTAGGTAATATTAATAAGTCTGGACTTGAACCTGGTCTACATGTCAAAAGTTTTTGCTTACCACCATTTGTCGAAAAAAATATCTACTTATCATTGTCAGTCTCGACACGTCTTATTGCGATTATTGCATAGACAGTGTACAGAAAAATTCACATCCCATCACATTAAGTCTTGTCTGACGCGTTTCCTTAATTCCCTCCGTAATCTACGGGATTTCCTGTACTATGTATATGTATTCTATGTAATTAGAATATCATCCGATATCTGAAATTCATTTCATACCAAAAACTCTGCATCTAACCGAGCAAAATGGAACTCACCACTAGTTCAAGCCCCTCGGATTCTGATATGGAGTCCCACTCAAGCTCCGAAAGCAGTGTAACCGGAATGGATCAACCAATTAGTCATCACCAATTCTGGATGAATTGGGGATGGGTTCGTAGTCTACTTAATCATTGGAGGCAAGAAGAAGGTGATCCTTTCCACCAATCGAATTCACCTCTGGGTGAAGAACCTGAAGCACTTACCGGCGAACCTGTCCGAAACACCATTTTCTCTCTCATTTCTAGAGTATCTCGCCACGATTATATACTACATCAAATTCTAGATTTTATTTATCCGCTCGTCCGAACCGACAATCACCCCGTTGTAATAGAAGAAGTCAACGAGCTTCGCGCTCGAGTAGTGGCTTTGGAACGTATGGTGCAAAGATTACAAGCACCATCAGCAACACCAGTACCACCAGTAACGTCCACATCGCAAGCCTCAATGCCATAAGCACCAGCAGCACCAGCAGCATAACCAGTACCACCAACAACCCAAGTTTCAACATCACATGCCACAACATCTCATTCTATACCTCAAGCATAACCTTCGTCCTACGTATCGTTCTACATCGACTATCTTTGTTCTACATGACGATTATGTAATCTCCAATGTTTTAGAAATTATGTATTTTAGTTCTAATGGTAAATCAAATGAGATTAATATCATATTAACTCATTAAATCCATGATTACATCTGAAGAAAATATATATGTATATATGTTTTCATAAAGATTGTAATTAAAAATTCTTTTGTACAAACTGTTAATGGTGAAAATATTTTAACGAGTAGGTAATACTCGAGGAATATTTAGATTTCACATTAATAAGTTACACTGTACATTCTTCGAATCTGATTCAACAGTCACAGATATACGAATCCGATCACCGCAGAATAACCATTTTCATTCAATCTCATATTTGGATTTTGACCTATCAGAATTCAACAAGTGGCATAATGAAGAAAACATTTGACAAAATAAAATTTGTTAGAAACAAACAATTTAATTATGAGAAGAATTTGGTTAAGAATCCACGCTAACTGTTCCTAGCTAACTGTTCCTAGCTAACTGATTACATTTTATTTATCGCAATTTAATTATCGCAATTTATATTCTCGCAATTTATTTATCTTTATTTAATTTCTGTTATTTAATTTACGCACTTTAAATATCGGGACACGTATACAAGGTTTTGACATATCATATCGACCCATCTATATATATATTTCGGAACAACCATAGGCACTCTATATACAGTAATGTTAAGAGTTAGCTATACAGGGTTGAGGTTAATTCCAAAATATATATATATATATATATATATATATATATATATATATATATATATATATATATATATATATATATATATATATATATATATATATATATATATATATATATATATACTTTGAGTTGTGATCGAGTCTGAGACCGGTACACGGGTCACGACACGTATTAATTAATTCGAATATAATATATTAAACTATATATGAATTACTAGACTGTTAAATGTGGACTGCTAATATTGGACAATTAAAATGAATTAAAATATTGATTATAACATATAAAACTAAACAATTCTTCAAGTTTGCCACTTGATTTCATCTTAAACCTCATCTGAATCTTGACGATTCCAATTCATGTTCAAATCTTTCATGATTCTTGAAAACACCTAGATCGAGAGGATGATCCAGCCGCACCTCATCTACAAGAGAAGAGATTGATGCATATAGTATGCACCTGAAAAACATTCGGAACCTGAATAAACGTTTAACACGTATCTGTGCTAGCTCCTTTGGAGTTGTTATTACCAAAAATAACTTTGCAATTCCTTTTGAAATTAGCCAATTTTGTCACAGCTCCAGCAAGTCAACTTCGACTTTTCGTTTGAAACAACCTTATTAACACTTTGGTATATATGTGTGCTCTTTTATTGTTACCGGGGAACCATTTACATTCCACCATATTATCATCAGTGTTTAATCATCTAAAAACACAATTCTCCTGAAATCACCTCGGATTGATAACCAACGATCCAGATATGACTGTATTAAATGCAGAGGAAACAGTAACATTGTAAATGGTCTTAATGGCCAAGAGTTGATGATCAAAAATGGAGTATTGGAAACACTCAATAAAAAAAAAAAAATTAGTACCGAAAGGCAGATTATGTGAAACTATGAAGGAAGCCGTGGACAAATCACAAAGAATAAGTTTGACTTCAAAGGATCCAAATAATTCAATGCATGCTGAAGTCTTTAGCGAATATCTTGCTCCTTACTCTAAACCCTTGCGGACAATAGTCTCCATCATCCTCTGATCTTAGATATTCAAAGATATTATCGTATCTTTCATTATAAATATCCTCGATATATCTGAATATATTTTCATAACTAATCTTATCTGAAATCATTTATCTCTTTGAGCTATCAGTGTTACATCATATGAGAAACTATTAGTTTCTATATTCTGTGAACCTTCGAATTTAAAATATGAATGATTTGGAAATAGTGTTGGAAACTGATGCATGAGTTAGTATAATATAATAACGCTTGGCCAACGTGATTATATTACAGTAAGTCATGCTGAGTTTCTAATGAAATGTGATGATGGTTCACAGTAGATCATACCACCATCATGAGTCATGTTACATAACTCTTTTATTCTACTTAACTTCTGAACATATCAAGAAAATATATCCTTGGTGGTTTTATCTTCCGTGATGTTGATAAATTTGAAAATCAAATCGTGCTATCACGTTCCTTTCTGCTTAAAACATTATAATCATTCGAAACTTTATATCTACAAATTCTGGACCATTATTCGCTTGACTTGAAGTCGAAAAGAGAAAACAAGAGCATGGAGTTCCGAAACATAACAAGAAATATAAAGCCGATCACAAACACAGAAATTACAAACCGTGTATATCAATGCGTATAGCAAAATAAAAACACGGGAGAATTAGGAATACTATAACCTCAAGGTAAAAGTAGAAATGAATAGACTCCTCTGGGGGTAGATGAAAAAGGAGAATGATTGATATGAAAGTCAGAATTATATCCAGTATTAAAACTGGATGAAGCATATTGACTGATGATTTGGAAGTATGAATGGAGGAAGAAAGTATAAGAATGGTAAGAATAATGGGACGGAAGAGTTTAATTTATAATGGAAATATCAGACAGAGTAATCGAGGTAGATCACCGTATTTAATTTTAGAGATCTTAATTTTCCTTACTCGCCGAAAAATCAAATCCTTTAGATTACGAAGATTTTCTTTAAATCCCTTGAATTCAGAAATTCAATCGAGACAACGTCAAAAGTTAAGACGAACCTTATTTTCCAGAAATTCAATCAAGACAACGTCAAAAGTTAATACGAACCTTATTTTCCTAAATTCAATCGTGACTACGTCATAAGATATGGAAAATCTCCATTTCTTCCTCTCGATCTTTTGTGATAGCTTCATTCATACGTTTCGATTAATCGAAACATTTTATCCATATTACTTAATGATGATAAAACCCTATTTATCAACTCACATTCATCATAAAAACATTTTTACTGTTAGACATGACCACCTCACTCAAATTTCAGGACGAAATTTCTTTAACGGGTAGGTACTGTGACGACCCGGAAATTTCCGATCAAATTTAAACCTAATCTTTATATATTTTCGACACGATAAGCAAAGTCTGTAATATTGAAGACCCAAAAACCTTGAACTGTGTTCATGTATACATGTGACCTTGAATAATTCCGACGATTTACGAACAATTGTTGTTATTACATTTATATATATATATATATATATATATATATATATATATATATATATATATATATATATATATATATATATATATATATATATATATATATATATATATATATAAAATAATTTGAAAATTTAAAATATAGTTTAAACATTAGATTTGAATAAGTGAAATAAGATACAAAATCATTTAAGAACAATTTGAAATAAATTTATATGATTACTATATATAAATAATATTATATGCAGATTGTAATCTATAAATGGTATAAATATTTAATTACATTATAATTAGTAAACATTACATAGATAATAGATTGTAACATTAAATATTAGAAGTAATTACAAGTTAAAATAGTTATTAATAATATTATTATTATTTTCATTAGGATTGAAAATATCAATATTAATATCAGTATTATTAATTTAATACTTAATAAATATGAGATTTGCTAAGCATAATTTGTTATATTAATATTATTAGTATTATGCTCATTGTTATTATCAATATTAATATTACTTTTGGCATTAAGATCAGTAAAATAAATGTTATTATTTTTACTATATAACATATAGATACGAATTTAGATATATATATATATATATATATATATATATATATATATATATATATATATATATATATATATATATATATATATATATATATATATATTGTATATATTATTATTAATTGTTATAATTATTAATACCAATATAGTTAATAATCATTATTAGTATTACTATAAAATAATACAAGTTATTATTATTAACTTTACTAAAATTATTACTATTTTTATAATTATTGCTATTGTTATTATAAAACCACTTATTAATATTATTATTAACATTATTAATATTGTCATTATTGGTCATTATTCTTATTGTTATAATTACTATCATAAATAAAAATTGTATTGTTAACAATATGCAAGTCAAATAAAAGATATATTTATTATCAATAATCAATAATATATATAAAAGATATATTTGGTAACCTGTAATACTAATAATTTAGATAAAGTCACGAATTTGTATAAATCAACATCTGTTATATTCTTTTTCATCTTTTCTTCCTTGTCTGCTTTCAAATTTTCTCCTGATCTGATTTTTTTTGTCGACCATTAGTACACCACAATACAAGGCTGTGATTTAATAGTGTTCTACTTCAATTATTATTTCATTTTATATATTATATTTGCATATGAAGAGATTAAAACAAAAAAATAGATAAAGATAAATTCTATATATCTCTGTTTCCATTCGTGATTCACAAAATCTCAAACTCGATCCATTCTTCAAAAGCTATTAATGTAGAAAGGATAGAAATCCTCCATTAAAACTATCTGCAAATTTGCAGACTCTAATTCCTTCGATTAAACTTGAAATTCGAAGTCAAAGTTTCAAAAACAAAAAGGTCAACTCTTTCTTTAAAACTCAAATTCATAGTCTGATTAATATTTCAGGTCAAATTGATGAATCGTAAAGTTTTTACGAAGGATTTACAACAACATTCATGTTATAAACGTTAGCTAAAACACATTTAAATGTCGAATTTGAGTTTGGGTTTATATCGAGTATGTATCTCTGTCAACGAGAGTTTTTTTTTTAAATCTTTTATTGTTTGAATCAAGTCAATAAATCCCTAAATGTTTATGAGTGATTTTTCAAATCTTAAATTAGAAGAAACTTTAAACTGGTAATGGGATTGGAGCTTTGATCGATCGATTTGTTTGTAGAAGAAATAAGAAAGGGATACAGAAAAGAAGGTTTAAAATAATTAAAATCTGTTATACACCAGATAAGTAGTAACAGCAGAATGGTAGGGTGGTGTGTTGGGTTAACTAATGGTCGCGTGTTCGAGTCCCTAATGGGCAACTTTTTATTTTGGCCGAATTTCATGAAGGTAGCTTCATATTTTTTTTTATTATTATTATTATTTTGATTATCATTTATATTATTATTATTATGTTATTACCATGACTATTATTATGTTATTGACATTATTTTTATTATTAGTATTATAACATTTATTAGTATTATTATCATAATTATAAATCTTAAAACCATTATAATTATTGTTATTAACATTACTAAGGTATTTATTGTTATAAATTTGGTCATACAGGTATTAGTTATCATTATTAATATTATTAGTAGTAGTATAAATATTATCATTATTATTATTAACATAATCATTGGTATTAGTGTTGTTAAACTTATTATCATTACTATCAATCCTATAAAATTAATATTTTGATATCACTAAAATTTTTAATATTATCATAAAAAGATACTTTTATATAAAAAAAAATTAATTACATTACGTTACACTTTTATTACTAAAAATATATTAGCTAAGTCATATAAATTAATATATAAATATATACTAAACTTTAATATATAGTTTTTATTATTAATCATATGTAATAATTATCTAAAACATATAAACTAAATATATTAAAAATTATCTAAATAACATATAGTATAACAAGTATACCATTAATAACAAAATATATATGTAAAATCGATCAATTACAATTACGTGTATTAATATATCCATATCCATAAATGATATAGGTTTGTGAATCCGAGGCCAACCCTATTCTTGTTCAAATGTTGTTATATGTATTTTTACTACAAAATGCAGTATGGTGAGTTTCATTTGCTCCCTTTTTATTTGCTTTTGCAATATATATTTTTGGACTGAGAATACATGCGCTGCTTTTATAAATGTTTACGAAATAGACACAAGTACTTTAAAATATATTCTACGTTGAGTTGTACCACTGGCATACTTCCCTGTAGCTTGGTAACTACTATTTACATGGGCATTGTAAATGCGAATCCTGTTGATAGATCTATCGGGCCTGACAACCCCAACCGGACTGGACGACCAGTATTCAACGGTTGCACAGTACTTCGTTTTGTAGACTACACTTGGTACAGTGTAGTGAGATTTCATAATAAAGGGAATATGTGACGTTGATTAATAGTTAAGTATGGTTACCAAGTGCTCAACTACTTAGAATGCTTTAAATACACTTGCGAGTGTATTATGTTTATGATTATGAAATCTTGTGGTCTATAAAAATATTGAAATGATTGTTATCACAAACCTATGAACTCACCAACCTTTTAGTTGACACTTTTAAGCATGTTTATTCTCAGGTACGAATTAGGTCTTCCGCTGTGTGTTTGCTCATTTTAAAGACATTATTTAGGTCTTCAATGATCAGCTCCTTAGCAGCCCATGTGAGTCATTAAACATGTGGGAACCATTATTTGGTAACTAGCATGAAATATCTCACAAAATTACAAAAATTATTATAAATCATTCATGAATTATTTACATGAAAACAAACTTACACATTCTTTATATCTAATCCATATACCAACAACCAAAAACACCTACAAACACTTTCATTCTTCAATTTTCTTCATCTAATTGATCTCTCTCAAGTTCTATCTTCAAGTTCTAAGTGTTCTTCATATATTCTATAAGTTCTAGTTTCATAAAACCAAGAACACTTTCAAGTTTGCAAGATTACTTCCAAGCTTTCTAATCCATTCCAAGTAATCATCCAAGATCAAGAAATCTTTGTTACTTACAGTAGGTTATCTCTCTAATTCAAGGTAATACTCATATTCAAACTTTGATTCAATTTCTATAACTATAACAATCTTAATTCGAGCAGAAATCTTACTTGAACTTGTTTTCGTGTCATGATTCTACTTCAAGAACTTTCAAGCCATCCACGAATCTTTTGAAGCTAGATCATTTCTTATCACTTCCAGTAGGTTTACCTACTAAACTTAAGGTAGTAATGATGTTCATAACATCATTCAATTCATACATATAAAGCTATCTTATTCGAAGATTTAACTTGTAATCACTAGAACATAGTTTAGTTAATTCTAAAATTGTTTGCAAATAAAGTTAATCCTTCTAACTTGACTTTTAAAATTAACTAAATACATGTTCTATATCTATATGATATGCTAACTTAATGATTTAAAACCTGGAAACACGAAGAACACCGTAAAACCGGACATACGCTGTCGTAGTAAAATCGGGGGCTGTTTTGGGTTTAAAAAAAATAAAAAGTATCTTAATCTTTGAATTGGAAGTTTGTTTTCTGGAAAAATGATATTACATATGAACATGATACTATATCCAAAAATCATGGTTAAACACAAAGTGGAAGTATGTTTTTCAAAATGGTCATCAAGATGTCGTTTTTTCGATGGAAATGACTACCTCTTTAAAAAAATGACTTGTAACCTGTATTTCTGACTATAAACTTATACTTTTTCTGTTTAGTTTCATAAATTTTAGTTCATTATGAAACCATAGCAACTTGAATCACTCAAAACGGATTTGAAACGAAGAAATAACGGGTAAAACAAAATTGGATAAACTTGCTAGTTTTAGCTACAAAAATTTTGTAACAAATCTAGACTAAACATATCCTAACTAATTTATATTGTATTATACATATTATGTAATCTTAGGATACCATAGACACGTATACAATGTTTTGACATATCATATAGACCCATCTTTATATAATATTTGGAACAACCATAGACACTCTATATGCAGTAATGTTTGAGTTAAATATACAGGGTTGAGGTTGATTCCAAAAATATATATACTTTGAGTTGTGATCTAGCCTGAGACGTGTATACACTGGGTCGTGGATTGATTCAAGATAATATATATTGATTTATTTCTGTACATCTAACTGTGGACAACTAGTTGTAGGTTACTAACGAGGACTGCTAACTTAACAAACTTAAATCATAAAAATGTAATAAAAAATGTTGTGAATATATTTCGATCATACTTTGATATATATGTACACATTTGTTATAGGTTCGTGAATCGACCAGTGGCCAAGTCTTACTTCCGGCAAAGTAAAAATCTGTGAAAGTGAGTTATAGTCCCACTTTTACAATCTAATATTTTTTTTTGGGATGAGAATACATGCAGCTTTATAAATATTTTACAAAATAGACACAAGTACACAAAACTACATTCTATGGTTGGATTATTAAACCAAATATCGCCCTTCAAGTCTGGTAACCTAAGAATTAGGAAAATGGCCCATAATTGATGCGAATCCTAAAGATAGATCTATTGGGCTTAACAACTCCCATTCAGGTTATGGATGGTTTAGTACTTCGAGATTATTATACAGACGAGAGGTTCTGTTTTGGGGATATTCAATGCATTAAGTTAACGTCGGTTACCAGGTGTTCAACATATGAATGATTTTTATCTCTATGCAGTTTGCGAAATGCCTGATATGAGATGTGTTATAAAAATGAAATCTTGTGGTCTATTATTATAATTTGATAATATATAGGTTAAACCTATAACTCACCAACATTTTTGTTGAAGTTTTAAGCATGTTTATTCTCAGGTGATTATTAAGAGCTTCCGCTGTTGCATACTAAAATAAGGACAAGATTTGGAGTCCATGCTTGAATGATATTGTGTAAAAACTGCATTCAAGAAACTTATTTTTGATGTAATATATTCTTATTGTAAACCATTATGTAATGGTCGTGTGTAAACGGTATATTTTAGATTATCATTATTTGATAAACTACGTAATGCTTTTTAAACCTTTATCGATAAAATAAAGGTTATGGTTGTTTTAAAAATGAATGCAGTCTTTGAAAAACGTCCCATATAGAGGTCAAAACCTCGCGACGAAATCAATTAATATGGAACATTTATAATCAATATGAACGGGAAATTTCATCGTTGAACCGAAATTGCTTTACCCGAGGGCGGGACGAGAAATTTTATTATCATTATTTTTAATTTTATTGATCTAAAGTATGCCAAAAACATTTAAAAAAACCCAAAAATCTTTGCTTTTAAAACAATCGCTTTAAAATGAAAAATTTTAAAAAAATTTCGAGGGACGAACTAGGTAAATATATCGAAAGGCCCTCAATCTAAAAAGAAACAAAATTTTAAATTAAGTACTTATTTGTTTTTATAAGTAAAAGGTTTTTATATAAAAAAAAACAATTATACCCCATGCGATCGCATGGGATTTGTACTGCCAAGCCATGCGATCGCATGGATACAGAAACCTGGACAGAAACAAAAAGGCAGCAAGCTGCTCTCTGTCTCATAACACCAACACACACATACGCGATTTACTCCCAAAAATAACCCAAAATCTTCATTTTTCACCAAAATTCACGAAATTTGTTACTACAATCCGCCATAATCATGCGTTTGTTCGGATTAGGGAGCAAAAAGGTAAAAATTTCACCCCTAAAACTCTTTAATTTTGAATTTATAGTGATTATGAACAATTTTTACCTAATTTAATTTTATTGATTTTTATCTTAATTAGAGTTAAATTGTTAGTATATTATGCTTGTATAACCTAGATTGATGCTATTTATCATGATTTGAAGCCTTAAACTTCAAAAATTTTAGAAATCTGGGGTTTGTGTTCTTGAGCAATTTGGGGCTTTTTGATATAAACAGGTTATGCCAATTTTTGTTATGAATTAGCGCTAAATTAAGTATTGTAGCATGTTTAGGTTGCTAAATGATCTAAACTTTGATCCTAAACATGATTTTTGAGCATCAAAGTGGAGTTTTTAGGTCTAAAATTCATGAACTTGATTATTTTGATATAAATGCCATTTGAAACTTGATTAATTGCTAGTAATGGTTATTTTGATATGTTATTTGAGTTGAATTCTTATGAACATTGTATACATTTTCATATATGCTTATTTGAAAAAAATGTAGAATTGTTAAAATGATGAAAATGTGTATAAGTTAATATGAATTAAACATGTTATTGTAATTATTTTAATTTGTTATTTTGCTAACACTAATGCATATTTGGATGCATAAAATTTTGTGTTTAATGTGTTTTGCAGAAATTTACAAACACTGATGGCGGTGGTTCGTCTTCACAACAACCTGAACAAGAACCAGATCAAGAGCCACAACCGGAACCACAAACTGAACAACAACATCACTATGATCAACACCTACCATATTATGAACCGAATCTACAATTTGTTAATGCCTACGTACAATTTCCGCTTCATCAGTTAATAATAAACTCAAGAGTTCATGAACAGGAATTACATCCTAATCTGAGGTTTGAGCGAAACTGGATAGATTACCTGACGTACCAAAGTAACAAATTTAATCTTTACACCAAAAATGTGGAAGTACCAAGGGTGATTGATTGGGGTCCTTTGGAAGAAGTCAACCTAGCTAACTCAGTTAGGCTTTTACTAATCCAAAGGTATGGGAACTCTTCTTTTCCTGATTGGGAACGTTTGTTTACCACTCGTAGACCTGTATATAAGGAGTGGTGTATTGAATTAATGAGTACTATAACATTAAATAGGGATGTAGATAACGTAGAAGATATGAGCTTTCTTAGATTTTTACTTGGAGGTAGGATGTACAGGATGTCCATGCTGGACATGGCTAGGGCTTCACAAATTTACACCCCTGCTGAATTATTATCACCTGATTGTACAGTTTTGATTTATGAAGGTGAGAGGGTAGATAGAGATTTTGACGCTAATGCCATATGGAGGAGTATGTGAAATTTTAATGTATTTAGGCGGGGTAGAAGACACTCCTATTTAGATATTAACAAAGCAGAGCTTCGCGTAATTCATAGGTTTTTAGCGAACTCGATTACACAACGAGGTAAAAACAAGGAGAAAATGACCCTAAATGATTTATTCTACCTCAAGTACATTCGGTTGCCTAGAGGCTTTGTTAATATCCCCTACTGTGTTGGTTATTATCTGTCCAAAATGGTGGAAGGTATACAGGAGGGTGAATAATAGGATGAGGCATTTTTGTTACTCTCATTGGAGAGTATTTAGGTGTAGATAGGGAACAAGGGGGTCCAATGATGGTGGTTCAGGAACAAACCGAGTGTATAGGATTGCAGGTATATCAAGGTGCAAAGGTACTAACTCGGAGTCACAATAGGCCAATACCATATCGGGGCACCCATCCACAGGTATAGAGGGGTTCGGATGGGGAGATGGAAGAAGCAGATGACATTAGAGATGTCATTAGGGATAGTTATGCTGATGTTTATCAGCATATAGATGAGGTGGAAATGAATAACCAGGCTAGGCATCATCAGTATGAGCAGTGGAGAGCAGCAGATGAGTATGAGCAATCCAGGCGACGCCAACACGCTAGCTGGCAAGTTCATCAGCACCAGATCATGAGCCAGCTATCATATCAGGTACCACATAACTACATCCCAACTCGGCCTGCTTACTATCCAGCACATCAGCCTCATATGCGACCACCCTTTAACCTGTACGACCCCAACCAAGCCTATCAGGACACCTATCACCAGCCATAGAACCCGAGCGATGACATGAACTGGAATCCATATCGAGATTGATAAGGTTCCATTGGTGATTTCTTATTTTTTTATCATTTTTATCTATTATTGTTTAAACATATAATATTTTGATATTTTTATGTAATTTTTAACATTTTTTATTATTGTGTTACTAATATTTCATATTTATAATTTGAAAGTGGGATATTAAGTCTCATTTCAAATTACCATGCATGTTTATATTTGTATTGTATGTATATTGTGAATTGTACACAACAGGGTAAAACAGCGAACTTTCAAAGATTGGCATTAAGTTCAGCAAAAGCAACTAATTTTGACGACAATATGTAAAATATATGTGAAATAACAACTGCAGGAATGAACAAATGATGTGCACCATTTATCATTCAAACAAACAACAATATGTTTGGAAACTTTAGTAAAATTTAATCATTTTTCTTCGCTAATCACCCTCAATAATTTAAATTGTTACTGATTTCTTGCAAATGAGGGCATTGCAAGATCTTAAGTGTGGGAAGGGATTAAATTCTTTCGATTTTAAAAAATTTGACTTATACACTTGGTTTAATAGCCACCGTTAAATTTTACTAGTAAAGCAGTTGTTGTATTAGAATCTAGTGCTCTCTGATAATAAAGAACAGCCCTAGTCTTATATACTGACTACCCACTTCTAGTAAAAAAATTTAAAAAACTTTTTAACTAAATGAACTCAAAATCATGTTTATACATATTTCTGAACGATAAAACTAGGTGTTAACACCGAAATTATTGTTACCTCAGAAAGAACATAATTTGAGAAACAACTGAAAATGCTTGAATTCATTTAAAATGGAATAGTAGAGAATAAAAAGGTAAAGAAAGAAAAATAAAAGCCAAGTGCGGGAAAAATTTACCAAGTTATTTAGAACATATATCACATATTTTTGTACAAATAATTGAAGATACTTTTGTTTTGGACTATATTAATCAGTTTTACCCAGTTTATTGTAATATAAATGGAATGTAAAAGGAAGTAAAGTCTTCCGAGAAAAAGACACGCACTTCTTGATTTAGGTCAGGAAGTTGTCGTCCAGACCAGTTGTAGAGTCTACGAAAAACCTTGAAAAGTTTTCTCGAGAATCAGCTGAAAATCCACGGACCTCAGCATCAAACAGGGTCGCTAAGTGGTCAGACTTATCCTAACCATGAGAGGATCTGTCTCATAAAAAGAGGGGGCACCATGTAAATTAGCTTATAAGACTAATGAATCAGATCCCCAGAAAGGATAATCTCCTAAAAGATTAAAAATCAGCTTTCAAGCCTGATATTACTCAATCCTTGAGATTGACCTTAAAGATTGAGAATTACAAACTCATGAAATTCGATGATATCTAAACTCGAGCTTGAACGAGAAAATATTTTGATCAAAACTAAAACCGATTTATTTTCTGAAAACCCATTTTCAATGCGTTCATTACCAGTGAACGTAAAATCCTAGGAATTCACCTGGAATTCATTAGGTCACCTGAACCAAATCGGGTGTCAACCGTAAGAACGGTGGTTGCATAGCATGGTCGAAGACAGGACCTTGTGCCAGACCGAAAAACTATAGGATGATTTTTACTATTGCTCCTACAAAGGATAGTAATTGCATCCGACACGTTGTGGACCATAATCAAAAGCATGTCATTAGACATTGCCTTAACAGTTGCTTGTTCAACGCTTTCCTTTACAACCGGACGGTAGTTTACCGAAAGGTAATATACGGAGCAAGTATACTGGACGTGTTGCTTTCCTAATACAAGGTTAGCAAGTGAGTGACACAAAACCATAAGTTTTGAGCTAAAATTTTAAAATCTGAAACCTACAAAACCCATAAAAACATTTTGCAAACACCGGTGAAGGGTTATTCCGGAAAACTTATCTAGGGTAAAAGCTAGATTGAATTTTCAAATGATCAAATATTTTCATAAAAATCCAATTTTCTTAAAGGATCTAAATTTTCATAGTCATGTGGGACTGTAAACCACATCGTTACTATCATTGTTCATACCGCTATATCAAAATTACCGATGTACATAGTGTGAAGAATAAAGAAGTGATTCAAGTATGTTTTTATTTCAAGTTCTATATTGCTTGAGGACAAGCAACGCTCAAGTGTGGGAATATTTTATAATGCTAAAAACGAACACATATTTCATAGCATTATCCTTCAAGAAAGACAAGCTTTTAGTTGCAACTGCTCTATTTACAAGTGATATTAGTTTAAATAATAAAAGGTGAAGACAAAAGACAGATTCGATGATTTGAAGACGCAAATGACCAAAAAAGCTCAAAAGTACAAAGTACAATCCAAGTGGTTCAATTTATTGATAAGAAACGTCTAAAAATTACAAGAGTACAAGCCGTGAAACGCAAAGTACAAGATTTCTCAGCGTACTAAAAGGACGTTCGAAAATCCGGAACCGAGACCTGAGCCAACTATCAACGCACGACTCAACGGACCTAAAATTACAAGTCAACTATGTACTAGAATATAATATAATATATATATAAAATTATATAAAATTATATTATATTATATTATATATTATATTTAAAAGAAGCCGCCCACGTTTTAAGCAAGAAAGGATGCTGGCCAGACTGTCCATGTGATCGCATGGGAATTACAAGGGAAAGCCATGCGATCGCATGGCTCCCAAACTCAGGACACATCTATAAATAGCAGCGTAATTCGAAGAATTATAAACACCTTCATCAATCATATATCTCTCACTCTCTCATAATATATTTATATTTATATTATAATTATAATTTTAATATTAAGTTAATAATAATAAGGTTATAGTAGCGAATGTTTTAAGTTTGTAAGTCGAAATTCTGTCCGTGTAACACTACGCGATTAATACTCATTGTAAGTTATGTTCAACCTTTTTACATTAATGTCTCGTAGCTAAGTTATTATTATGCTTATTTAAGCCGAAGTAATCGTGATGTTGGATTAAATATTAAGACAGGGTTATTGGGCTTTGGACCATAATTGGGGTTTGGACAAAAGATCAACACTTGTGGAAATTGGACTATGGGCTATTAATGGGTGATGTAAGGAAACGTAACCTTTATTTATGAACGGATTTGAGTTGTTTTGTTACACGAATTGATTTATTGTATATGTGGTATTTTATAGATTTTAGGTTGATTTCACACATATATATAGGCAACTAGTCCTATCCGTGTAGTTTAGTTTGTTGGTAAATCCGATTCGTTCCACAGGGAGATGGAGTGTTTAATGGTTTTTAATAGTCTTTGATGTCAAACTTAATTAAAGGGGGTTTTGGATTAGGCAATTGTAAAATAACAGTAAAAGAAAATAACTAAAACTAATTTACTAAATAAAATTACAAGATTACAAAAATTAACTTAAAAAGGAACTAAATGAAAATAAACTAATTATGATGCATTAATTATGTTACTAAATGGTAATTAGTAAAATAGTAATTTTTAATGAAACTATATATTTAGAATTTTGTTTTGAGCAATTATAATAGAAACTTATTTAAATTAACTAAAATGCATTTTTAGTAAAACTAATACAAATTAAAAGGAATTTAATTAATTTACTAATTATAAACTAGTTACAATTTATAAACTTATAATAATTAATACTAATTTTAAGATTAAAACATTTATTAAGGTATTTTATAATAAGTAAAACTAATTAACTTAATTAAAATAACTAATAACCTAAATATATATAATTAAATAATTAAAACCCTAAATTTAACCCTAGCTGTACTGTAGCCGCGTCAGAGCCTTACACGATTCGTGTGACTATACACGATTCGTGTATGCGTAAAAAGATGTGACAGATTACTGTTACGAAAAATAATTGTTTTTATGTATTTTTTTATATTTTAAAAAGATAATTCGTAAATAATTTTAATAATACTTTTATAACAAATATAAATAAGATAATTGGGAGTGTTTACTTAATTGTGTCACCCCTAGGTCCATGGATTGTTTTAAGTTTTACGCCCTATTTAAAATGTTCTAGTATCAAACTTTACATTTTTCTCTCGAATAAATATAAAGTTACAACTTAACTAAATAAAATCTAATTTTCATTGGATTCTTTTTAGAAAGCTACTATTCCCTAAGTATTTAAATTGAGACCTAGCCTAGTTTTGACCTTCGCCAATACCTAAATTATAACGGTTTCCCTTTTTATAATTTCACCTTCATATAACTTATTGATATCACCCAAACCACCGAAGTTTATTTCTAAATTGGTGTCAATAACTTATCCATAAATTCGTCTAGATCATTTTTAATGTTGAAGCTCAATTTATGTAAATAAAAACAACTTTCGTTATTTAAATTTAATTAATTAAGTGGCAAGGGTTAAATACCTAATTAAAAAAAAATGGTTCTTTTAACTAGGCTCAATATTAAAAATACTAAAGTTACATTTTAACTTTTACTAATGGTAACAATCCATTTCACTAGGGGCTCTACATTTAAGCAAACACTAGGGAAATTTAGCTATTCATTACACTAAGGTAGACATAAAAATATAGATATGCAAACATAATAACAACGCTAATTTTAACAGAGTAAACTTACTAAAATATCTTCACTTGTATTAACTTCAAACGGTAGAAAAATTACAATAATAACACCCCTTTCACGCGTACAATAATACCCTTAATCACGAACAATACCCCTAAATACTACAACTATTTTTAACCTTGAACTAATAGAGTAATAAAAATTACAGAATAATAACTTGCGTATAATAATTGTATGAAAAATATGTGTGTCATCAACTCTTGATAGTACTCTGTATTTAAACTGATCCAAGTAGTAGTAGGTGAACATGTTGATTCTTTACTGTAGCTCATTTTAAGAAAAGAATTGTTTTAAAAATCATAAAGTGGCCGCCCCATTTGCACGTTTCTGGAAACTGTTTGGCCTAACATTACACGAATCGTGTAGGGATACATGATTCGTGTAAGAACAATAATCTACACAATTCGTGTAGCTATACACGATTCGTGTAAGAGTAATCAGCAATTTTCTTCATTTTTCTTTTTCAGTTGTTCTTTGTTGATCCCGTATTGACGTGTACTGATTTGGCACTTCTTATTTGAACTCTTTTCTTCTTTTATCTTGTACTTTAATTCGGATAAACGTTTCTTGATATAAATTTGGTTACAACTATCGTTTTATCGTCGAATCTTCAAATAGCAAGCTCTTATCCACTTTTGTCGTTTTTCTTGTGAAATGCGAATTGAATGTCTTTGTAGATGATAAAAACCTATGAAATATAAGTGATATTGCGTCGAATAATATGTATGTTTAGAGCAATATCAAAATACCCCACACTAGAACGTTGCTTGTCCTCAAGCAATTACATCTTTTAACAGAGTTAGAACATTATATATCTTTCTTATCGAACATTTAGATCACACAACACACACTACACGAAATGAAACACACACTATATGAAATATATTACACAACACAGTATTTATTGGATCACACGCACACGAAACGAAATTCTGACAACAGAAACAAACATGAAACTCGTGATTAGGGTTTAAAAATTTGGATCCTTAGGGAAAATTGGACCTTGTGAAAACGTTTTATGATTTTATAAAATGTCAGGCTAGTTTTTACACTAGACACGTTTTCCGGTTTTAACCTCAAATTCCGGTTGAGGGTAACTGAAAACCGAAGTCTCAGTCGGCGATTAGCAAGCTATTCTCCCCCATGATTGTAGTATCATGGAACTTGAAGCCGAATGTCCAAAAAATGGTTTTACACAAATATAATTCATAAAATAGCATAAGTTTTAGAACAAAATTATATCGTGTCCAAATATCATCGGTGAACCATGAGTTTGCACACCTCAATTTGTTATGGCATATGTATGTTGACCGCGGTCAAACATAGATGCAGTTGATCTTTACGGAGATCATCCATCTGGGGATTAGATTCATTAGTCTTAAAAGCTAATTTGCATTGTGCCCCCCCATTGTACGGGACATATCCTTCTCATGGTTAGGATAAGTCTGACCACCAAAAACCCTGTTTGATGCTGAGGTTAGGTGGATTTCCAGCCGATTTTAGGGATGACTTTTCAAGATTTTTCGTCAACCTACAGCTGTTCTGGACTACATCTTCTAACAAAAGTTAGCAAGTGTGTCAATTTGGAAGACCTTACTTCCTTACGGGATGGACTTGATTCATCCTCTATTACTCGTAATAGTGGAATATTCAGGTTTATACGTTCCAAAGCAATGATATCTGCAATAACTTCATAGAAACATGTGATATATGGTTCTCAACATAAGGTTTTATAAATTCTTGTTATAAATGGTTTTCTTTTATAAGTTTTAAACAAATAACTTATGCGTTTTTAATGTATTGAGACGATAATTTCGGTTTTTGACACCTATGCTTTAATCGCTCGTAGTTACCCTAAAAATTCATTTGATATATTTGTTTAAAATTTTTATAAATCTTGATAAAAATCACCAACTTATTAGTTCTCGAGAATTTATATATTCCCACCCCACACTTAAGATTATGTAATGCCCTCATTACATAAAAATCAGATAATAATGTATAAATTTGAGAGGACAAAAAGTGTAGAGTATTTGGAACTTCCTTTGTTAACCGATTTGGATTTTCAAATTGTTTTACCTATGATCATATCCAATGTTTGTATCACAATGTAATTTGATGTTTCGTTTCGTCTAATTGCATTTTCGTCTGTACCTGTCAAAACCATGTTAAAAACACACAAAATATGGGGTTTTAATTCAATCGTACAACACATTTTTTTACCCCACACTATATTTTCTTGCTAATATATAAAAAAATAAAAACATAATAAGTTTCAATACACACCAAAAAATTATGTTATTACAAACTAAAAAATAAAAAAAAAATTAAAACAATAGAACTAGTCAAATGGGCTCCAAAATGGTCCTCCTCGTTCGCCCTCCTCCTGTTGCTGTCGCTGCCGTTGCTCGTTTAGGCGTTGTTCCTCGTAGAAACGCCTATATGCATCCTGACTCGCGGCTATTGCGGCGTTATGGTCATAGGGTGGAGGTAGAGGGTCATCGGGTGATTGCCATGGGGGATATGTTGGAAAGTCTGAGGGTGCGTAAGCTTGCGGGTTAGACGCGTATAGATATGCCTGTTGGTGCGCCCACTCTAATTGATTTCCCATTCCCCTCTGATCATATCGGATGTTGGACAGCATATTATATTGATCTAGCTGGGTATGCCTAATGTCCCCTAATTGCCGAGATAAAGCAGTGTACTGATCTTCTGATCTCGCTCCCCAGTTTTGATATGAATTACGTACATCTAAACTCAATGCGTTAAACGAGTTTTGGAGCATATCGAAATCAGAAGTACCTGTATGAGACGAGCTAGCCTGATCTGTCTCTCGTCGTCTCCTCCTGGCTTCCCTCTCGGGTTCGTCATCCTCTTCCATGGGTTCCTGAGGCGCAACTTCCTGTGGCCTTAAACTAATCACCCCAGCCCTCACACGTATGGCCTTAGCTGTCCTATACACATCCAATCCTAAGGTGCGAACCTGTTGATTTATCGGTTGGATTGGAGGTGCGAAGTCGTTCGGGTTGATATCGAACCAGGATGCCAAACACGTGATATAGTGACCCCCCGACATGTCACTGTCTCCTCGAGCACCCTTACCTACATTGGCCAAAAAGTAGGCCACTCCATAGGGTATACTAATATTAGTTTCCCTATCTCTAATAACATCCAAATACCAAAGGTCGACATAATTAATCCTATCTGTAGTAAGGAATGCCCTTTGGTTAATCGTGTTCGCTATAAATTTATGAATTAATCGATAGCGAATATCTTGGATCTTAAGGTATGATTCTTGGCCTGCTGTATATGAATTTCTTCCGGAAAAAGATCGCCAGACGCTGACAGAATCATAATCTCCTGAATACCTAGCTCCTGTAAATATAAATTCCCAAAAACCTGGAGCAATCATATCATCACCCTCATAAATCCCTAAGGCCATAGTTATGTCGCCTAGGGACATTACTCTATCAACCCCACCCAGTCGGAATTGTAGGAAACTAGTATCTTGGACAGTTGCGAGGCGGGTATTCATCCTAACAGTAGAGTAAAATTCTAAACACAATTCCCTATATACAGGAGCAGTCAAACGAAATAATCTCTCCCAGTCATTAAAATACCTAATTACCCCAAATTCATCCGTGTAGCTTTGGGTTAAAATATCCCTTATCTGTGTATCTAAATTAACTGGGGGACCTAGGGGAGTCCAATCAACAATGCAAACTTGATTGATTGTTCGATTTACCAGAGTAAGTAAATCCTTAACTTTTTGTACCCTTTGGCTTAATTCTATAGGGAAATGTAGAATCGGGTGTAGTTGCAAGAGTTGTTGTTCCATTTCGGGCGTAACTTCCTCTTGTTGGTTAACTGCCCTCATTCTAATTGGTCCCTGCATAACATTTTAAAAACAAGGAAATCATCCCAATAGGATGTGTAAATGTTAGCAAAGATTTTAACTTCAACAAACAACTTGTTTTCAACACCACCTTAATCAATTTAATTCAACAAACTTGGAAGATTTAGTTCTATAATTCAAAACCAAACGAAAATAAACCAAAAATCACAAATCAAAAATCAAGTTTCATATAAAAAGTCTAATTCACAAGTGAAAACACGCAATTTTTCTAAGCATATCTACTTCAATTCAATCACATTGCGCGTATCTCAGCTTCTAAATCATCCTTAACATCCTTAAAACGCATACTTGATTCATGAAAGTATCAAAAGTTAACAAATTTAGGCTAAAATTAAAAATCACACAATCAAGCAATCAAAATCATGTTCACAAGTTCTATTTACTAACAAAACACTCAAAAACAACTAATTACAACCAAATTAACACACCTCAGTTTCAATTGCTCAATTTTCCCCAATTTTGTATAAACCCTAATTTTCAATCACCAATTAAACATCAATTTCTTATGCTAATCGGGTTTATTATGCTACAAACAACATACATATAGCAATAATTAAGCTAAAATCAACAAAAACATGCACAAAATTCGGATTATAACTATAAAGAAAAATAATGAAAAACTTGAAGAACACTAATTAAAATGGGTTAAAAATCCTTACCACTCTTGGCATGATGAAAGATTAAAGAATTAGAGGAGATTGGAGGTGTTAATTTATGTATTTGGTGCGAATTTGGGTGTTTTGGGTGTTTGGTCTCGTCGCAGGAAAAAAAATTGGAAGGGAAAGAGTGTGTAACCCAGCCCCTGCCCCGTCTGATATGTGCAGCTGCTTTTGGCCTTACACGAATCGTGTAGGGGTACACGAATCGTGTAAGGCTTAATTTCTGCTGTATTTTTTTTTTTTTTTTTATATAACTTATAATCAATTAAGTTTTAAAATATCTTTTATAGATTTATATTTGTAACGGAAATTCGGTTTTTACACCTGTTCTTTATCCGTTTATAAATCTTAAAAATAAATTTATAAAATTTAATTTATTAATAGTTAAAGTTTTTAATGTTTTTCGAAAACAAATTTAAAATAAAATAAAAACACTCTATTTTTTATAACTTAAAATCAATTGAATTTAAAATATCTTTTAAAAATTTATATTTGTAACGGAAATTCGGTTTTTACACCTGATCTTAATCCGTTTATAAATTGTTAACTTCAATTTATAAAATTCAATTAATTAAAAGTTAAAGTTTTTAAAAGTTTTATCGAAAATGAATAAAATAAAAACAAGTACATGAAAAATAAAAATTAAATAAATAAAAGTTCACTCTATTTTTGTTATATACCCTTAAATCAACTAATTTTCAAACTTAAAACTTTGTTTCCTATCGTCTAGGTAGAGATTAATTTCGGTTGTCAAACCTATCATTATCCACGACAAAGTTTTATAAGTTATATATTTTTACGGTTATTGATAAAAGAGTATATTTTTGCAATCTACTACAGACTTTTAGAATTTAACAAATATTCTGTACAATTTTTGAAAAGTAAAAATTCAGTTGTGACACCTAACATTTTTATTTTCAAAGAAACAAGTTAAACTCAAGGCGTTTCACCTCAATTTAGTAGAAAGGATTTTTTTTTTATTTTTATTTTGTTTTTCGTGGTTTACTATTTAAATGATATCTTAAAATTTTAACAATTAATTGCGTGCAATTTTGAACAACAATAATTCAGTTTTAACACTTTAACATTATCGTTTTCAATAAAAACAGGTTAAATTCAAGTTTAATCAATTTTAAATAGTAGACCTTTTTATAAAACTCACTGCAAACAAATATGAACCAAAATACACACAAAATAAAAATAAAATATGTACATACATACAATCGACGAGAAAAAGAATTAGATAGTGAACCCACGTTGACTCGCTTCGTAGTCGAGTCGCGAAATTTCGCTTCCCATTGCCTCGTAGGCGTAACCTCGTGGGTTTAAGAGGTTTTCTTCTAAACATTTGAAAGGCCCTTCTCGGCATAAAGTTACGTACTCGAAATTAGAGTCCGTTTGGTTCTTTGGGCAATCTCCTGAGTGAGCTGGTTTTCCACATTTTTCACATTTACCCAATTGACGTGCCCGACGCCTTTTAGCGCATTTTGATTTGCCTTTTCCATAATTTTTCTCATTATAATCTTGTCTTTCTCCTTTTCTCGTCGCATCGCATCTTTTCTTAATATCTAACACCACATCTCTTGGTAAAATCTTATCGCATATTAAAATGAAGTGGTTGTAGATATATTGACCTCGCATCTTGAAAATAAACAATAAAAACAAACCAAAAGAAATTAAAAAGGTAGAATGGAGGGAGAAGACTAGTTCTTTAGGGTCTGCTAGGGAAAGACCAATCTAACCCCACTCTTAAAGATAAGAATAAAAATCAAGAATGGAGTTTAAAACCTTAGAGTTACCCTGAATTTATTTGTCCTTAGGGTAGAAGGTGGTTTCGTCTCTTTTCGTAGTATTGATTTCTTCAAAGTATAACTTGAGTCTGTGTCCGTTCACTTTGAAAGTTCTGCCGTCTTTACCATACAACTCTGCATATCCAGATGGAAAAACCTGTTTTATTATATATGGCCCATTCCATCGGGATCTAAGTTTACCAGGTGAAAACTTGAAACGTGATTGGAATACCAATACTTTATCCCCTTGCTCAAATTCTTTCTTTTTTAATCGTGCATCGTGCCATACTTTAGTTTTTTCTTTATATGTTTTAGAATTTTCGTAGGCTTGTAATCTTAATTCATCTAGTTCGTTAAGTTGTGATAACCTATTTTCTCCGGCTTGTACAAGGTCGTTATTACATTCTCTCATAGCCCAGTACGCCTTGTGTTCAACTTCAACAGGTAGATGACACGCTTTACCGTATACAAGTCTAAATGGCGTGGTACCTATTGGTGTTTTATACGCAGTCCTAAAAGCCCACAACGCGTCATCTAACTTGCGTTGCCAGATTTTAGGGTTGTTATTAACCGTCTTCTCAAGTATGCGTTTTAAGGCACGATTCGTGTTCTCCACTTGACCACTTGTTTGCGGGTGGTACGGAGTAGAGAAACGATGAGTTACGCCATACTTCTTCAACACCTTTTCAAGAAGGTTGTTGGTAAAATGTGTTCCTCGGTCGGATATGAGTGCTTTTGGGATTCCAAAGCGTGAGAAGAGATTTTTCAAGAAGTTTACCACCACCCTAGCATCATTTGTAGGCAAAGCTTTTGCTTCAGCCCACTTGGATACATAGTCAACGGCTACTAGTATGTACTTGCACTTATGTGAACTTGGAAAGGGTCCCATGAAATCGATTCCCCAAATGTCAAAGATTTCACAAACTTGGATGCCGGTTTGAGGCATCTCATCCTTTTTCGTGATGTTACCCGTTCGTTGGCATGCGTTACAAGTCCGAACGAAATCATGGGCATCTTTAAAGATCGTGGGCCAATAAAATCCAGATTCAAGGATTTTTCTTGCAGTGTGGTTTGGTCCGAAATGACCGCCGGTTGGCCCTTGATGGCAATGCTCAAGAATTTGTTGAGCTTCTTGTCCGTACACACAACGGCGAATTATTTGATCCGCACCAACACGAAATAGGTCTGGGTATTCCCAGAAATAAGACTTTAAATCCGCAAAGAATTTCTTCTTTTGCTGATAAGTAAGTCCTTTTTGTAGAATGCCTGAAGCAAGATAGTTTGCAAAATGGGCAAACCATGGGATTTCAGATTCTTTTTCAACCCTCATTAGAGATTCGTCAGGAAATGTATCTTTGATGATTGTATCATCAAGTTTATCTAATTCGGGGTTTTCAAGTCAGGATAAATGATCGGCAGCTAGATTCTCAGCTCCTTTCTTGTCACGTATCTCAATGTCAAATTCTTGAAGTAAAAGAACCCAACGTATGAGACGATGTTTTGCATCTAGTTTCGAGAATAAATACCTAAGTGCCGAATGGTCCGTGTAAACAATGGTCTTGGACAACACCAAATATGACCGAAATTTATCAAATGCATAAACAACCGCTAGGAGTTCTTTTTCCGTGGTGGTATAATTAATTTGGGCTCCTGTTAGAGTTTTACTTGCATAATAAATTGGAAGAAAATGATTATCGGGACGTTGTCCTAAAACAGCACCTAAAGCATAGTCGCTTGCGTCGCACATTAGCTCAAATGGCATACTCCAATCTGGAGATACCATAATGGGAGCTTGTGTGAGTTTTGACTTAATAATCGAGAATGCATTCTCGCAATTAGTGTCAAAGTCAAATGGAGCATCCTTTTCAAGAAGCTTGGTCAATGGGCGGGCGATTTTAGAAAAATCTTTGATAAATCGCCTATAGAATCCTGCGTGACCAAGAAAGCTTCTAATTGCTTTAACATTTGATGGTTTAGGTAGCTTAGAGATAACTTCAATTTTAGCTTTATCTACCTCTATTCCCGCACGAGATATTTTGTGACCAAGTACAATGCCCTCCTTCACCATGAAGTGGCATTTTTCCCAATTTAGGACCAAGTTTGCTTTCTCACATCGGATAAGCATACGTTCTAGATTGAAAAGACACGATTCAAAGGAGTCTCCAAACACGGAAAAGTCATCCATGAAGACTTCCATACAATCCTCTACCATATCATAAAAGATTGCCATCATGCACCTTTGATGTGGTAGCGGAGGGGTATAAAATACTACAAAATATGACACAAGTTTTATTAATTTACGGATGGGATATACCTAAACCTTGCTACAACACTATAGGCAGTGTACCTAATCGTAGAGTAGTGTAGTTTTTAGTAAGTCCGGTTCGTTCCACAGGGAGCTGGTGAAGTTAACGCTATATTATTAAGTTTATTTGTAAAAATATATATATAAATAAGTAGTAGTATTATTATAAAATGGGGGTTTTACCGTTTAATGACCGGTTTGTCGATTTTAAGCGTAAAAATAAATGACAAAAATTAAAGTGCGTAAAATAAATTGCGATAAATAAAATGACAGAAAATAAAATTGCGAGTAATAAAATGACAGTAAATAAAGATACGATGAGAAATATAATAAAAGAATTATGCTTATTTAAACTTCCGTAATCATGATGTTTGACGTGTTGATTTTAATTTATTACCATGGGTTAATTGTCCTTTGTCCTGGTTTATTTGATACGTCTATCTGGTTTTTGTCCATAATAGTCCATCGGTCATAAATATAAAGTGCGAGTATCCTCGTCAAATTACCCTTATACCCGAAGTCAAATATTCCAACTGATTAAGGATTTAAACTGTGACGCAGTTATCACTTCTGTCAACAATTACACCAGTTATCACTGTATGTAATCCACCCCTGTTTTAATTAGTTTATGAATATTAATTCATCCACTTGATCAGAATGAATAATCAATTACCCAACCCAATTGATTAATTAAATGATTATAACAGATTCCATATGAACATCACTAAATAGGACAACCATAATCATTATTAATTATTAGGTTAATTAATTTGAAGATAGGTTCGACAGACTCCAATGAGTTGTCACTCAATTAGACAATACCCCCCATCTATTAATAGTCAATAGTCCAATTTCCACAAGTGTCGGTCTTTTGCCCAAACCTTAATTATGGTATAAAGCCCAATTACCCAATTTTAGTAATTAGCCCAACATCATGAGTACTTCATTTTAAATAAGCATAATAACGACTTAGCTACGAGACATTAATGTAAAAAGGTTGAACATAACTTACAATGATTAAAAATAGCGTAGCGTTACACGGACAGAATTTCGACTTACACACTCAAATGATCTCTATCATAAATCTTATTATTATCATAATTTAAACTTAAAATTAAGATTATTGTTATATCTGATTACATTAACATTATGATAGAGAATTATAAATATAGATATTGATATTTGATATAGAAAAATAAGAAAAAAGATAGAAAGAAAAAAAGATCGAAAAAATATATCTCCCCATTCATCGTAATACATCGTCGCTTTTTATAGGTAAATTGGAATTGAAATTTTCATTTACGACCCCTGAACTATGCTCAATTAACAACTTTTTATTATTTAATATTATTCTTATTATGAATTATTTAAATATTATATTTTATTCTTGTGCATAGTTGACTCGTAATTTTTACACCGTTGCGTCGAGCGCTGAAAGTTGGTTCATGCCTCGGTTCCGGATTTTCGAACGTCCTTTCGTACAATTTTATATCTTGTACTTTGCGTTTTGTAACTTGTACTCTTGTCATTTTTAGACGTTCTTCATCAATAAATTGAACCTTTTGAATTGTATCTTGTACATTTGAGCTTTTTGGACGTTTTGGTCTTTCAAATCTTCGTTTTTGTCTTTAAATCTTCATTTTCGAGCGATTTGCGTCTTTCGTCTTCGCACTTATTTATTTAACTATTACAACTAAAAATAAGGAAATTACATTTAAAAACATTACATATTGGAACGATATTGCTACTAAATATATGTTCATTTGGAACACTATCAAATATCCCCACACTTGAGCGTTGCTTGTCCTCAAGCAATACAGAACTTGAAATAAAAACATACATGAATCACTTTTTTATTCATCACATTTTGTACATCAGTGATTTTGATATAGCGGTATAAACAATGACAGTAATGATGGTTAAAGGTGGGTGTGTCATCCACAGTTGCCTCGGGTTTAGGTCAACGACACTTGCAATCAAATAGCCGATTTACTTTCGGTTTCCAAAGTAAAGTGCACATTTGAAAGGCGGTTTACAGTCCCACATGACTATAAAAATTTAGATCCTTTAGGAAATAGGATCTTTATGAAAACATTTGATCTTTTGAAAATTCAATCTAGCTTTTACCCTAGATAAGTTTTCTGATTTGATCCACCATTGGTGTTGCAAAATATATTTGTGGATCAATATTTTGGCTAAAAACATTTAGGTTCGTGTAATCCACTGCTATCCCGGTATCAGAAAGCACACATCCAGTTTACGTGTTCCGTATATTACCTTTCGGCAAACTACCGTCCGGTTGTAAAGGAAAGCGATGAACAAGAAACTGTTAAGGCAATGTCCCGTGACATGCAGATGATTATGGTCTTTTAACGTGTCGGATGCTAGAACTATCCTTGGTAGGAGCGATAGTAAAGATCATCCTATGATTTTTCGGTCTGGCACAAGGTCCTGTCTCTGACCATGCTATGCAACCACCGTTCTTACGGTTGACACCCGATTTGCTTCAGGTGACCTAATGAATTCCAGGTGAATTCCTAGGATTTTACGTTCAATGGTAATGAACGCATTGAAAATGGATTTTCAGAAAACAAATCGGTTTGTATTTTTGATCAAAATATTTTCTCGTTCAAGCTCGAGTTTAGATATCATTGAATTCCATGAGTTTGAATTCTCAATCTTTAAGGTCAATCTCTAGGATTGAGTAATATCAGTCTTAAAAGCTGATTTTTAATCTTTAAGGAGATTATCCTTTCTGGGGATCTGATTCATTAGTCTTATCAAGCTAATTTGCACGGTGCCTCCCCATTGTACGAGATAAATCCTTCTCATGGTTAGGATAAATCTGACCACTTGGCGACCCTGTTTGATGCTGAGGTCCGTGGATTTCCTGCTGATTTTAGTGATGACTTTTCTAGATTTTTCGTCAACCTACAGCTGGTCTGGACGACAACTTCATGACCTAAATCAAGAAGCGCGTTTCTTTTTCGGAAGACTTTACTTCCTTTTAATGATGGAATTGATTTATCGTGTAGATCCATCTTTCTTTCAAATGTATTACAGTAAACCGGGTAAAACTGATTAGTATCGTCCAAAACAAAAGTACCTGCAATAATCTTGTACAAAAATATATGATAGATAGTTTTTAATTGAATAACTTGGTACATTCTCCCCACACTTAGTTTCTTTCTTTGCCTTTTTATTCTCCTTTATTCCATTTTAAATGAATTCAAGCGTTTTATGTTGTTTCTCAATTTATGTCCTTTTCGAGGTAACGATAATTTCGGTATTAACACCTAGTTTTCATCGTTCATAAATATGTATAAACATGATTTTGAGTTCATTTAGTTGAAAATTTTTCAAATTTTCACAAAATTTGGCAAATAAACCAAGTATAAACCTGAGAGAATTTATAACCCTTCCCCACACTTGAGATCATGCAATGCCCTCATTTGCATGAAATCAGACTATAATTATAAATTCATGAGGGTGATTAGTGTAGAAAAGTGATTAAAAATACCCAGTTTGTAACTTCAAAGCTCGTAGAATGATAGATGGCTCGCCTCATCGTTCATTCCTTCATCTATTATATCATATTTGTTGTTTTGCGTCTTGTCGTCAAAATTAGTACCTTTTGCTGAACTTTAATGACAGTCTTTGAAAGTGCGTTGTTTTACCCTGTTTTGTACATAAGATAAAATACAAACATATATATATATATATATATATATATTTGAAGTTTGGTTTATAACCCCACTTTTCAAAAATTTATAAAGTATAATATTTTTGGCATACTTTAAATCAATAAAATTAAAAATAATGATAACAAAATTTGTCGCCCCGCCCTCGGGTAAAGTAATTTCGGCTTAATGACCTAGTCTTCAACTCACGACGAATTTTAGAAATCATTTTTTCAACTTAATGAATTAAAGTAAATTTTGTTTTTAAAAACTTAAATTAAAATGCATATTAATTTCATAAAAAACCTACAAAATAAAAATTCAGAATGGAGGGAGAAAACTAGTTCTTTAGTGTCTGCTAGCGGAAAAGACCAATCGGGTTCCATTCTCGGAACTACACGAGAACAGAACAACTAACTCTAGATAGCATTTTCTTTTTAGAACATTTGAATCTCCCCACACTTAGGTAGCTGTGGTGTTGAAATTGTGATTAACTTCATCGTTAATTTCTCTTGGTCCATAATCAACTTGCATATCCGTGACTTTTTCTTTAAGCCATTGGTCGGATTCCTGTGTAATATCCACAATTTCAACTAGTTTCTCCTTTTCTTTAGGTGATAGATTGGATACTAACCGGTTACATAACTTAAAGTTCCCCTTGCTTCTAGCATCGATAGCCCGTTTAAAAAGTTTCTTCATTGAACTATTAATAACAGGATCATTTAATTTCGTATCAACAACGGGGTTCTTTGTTATCATGTCATCATTAGGTGTTACTTCATTTTCCCCACACTTAGGCGTTTCATTATTGCTAAGTATTACCGTTGGAGTTGGTAAAACCACATGGTTCTTACCAATTGTTTTTACTGGTTCAACGGTTTTGGCTGGTGGAGATTTAGACTTTCGAATCATAAAGGTGATCGATTTGTCACCACTTTTAAGTGTCATTCTTCCATTTCCTACATCAAATAACGCCTTGGTGGACGCTAAGAATGGCCGACCTAAAATTAGAGGAATGTTTGGGTCCTCTTCTATGTCAATGACAATAAATTCGACTAGAAAGGTTAAATTGCCTACTTGAACGGGTAGTTTGTCAGCAATTCCAACTGGGTGCTTAATGGTTTGATCAAAGAGTCGAACACTCATATCCGTTGGAGTTAACTCACCTACACCTAATCTCTTATATAATGAAAGAGGCATAACACTCACACTCGCACCTAAATCTGCTAGTGCATCATACATGACACAATCACTAAGTAGACAAGGAACAATAAATTCACCCGGATCACCTACCCTAGGTGGAGGTTTTGGTGGAACTGTCTTCACCGGGTTTATATTTACGGCTTTTGTTTCTTGCGCTTTCTTATTCTTTTTCTTCTTCTTCTTTCCAGAGGTATCACAATCTTTATTACCTATCACTTGCTCATACTCAACTCCTTTTCTTGGAAACGGGATGGGTGGTTTGTATGGTGCCACCACTGGCTTTACATACTCGGGTGGTGGTGGTGTAACTTCTTCATTGTTACTCTCATCTAAAACCTTCCCATCTTCTGATGCTGGTTTTTCAGAATTTGTTGACACCATATTAACATTCTCATTCCGAGGATTTACTTCAGTATTACTCGGTAGCTTTCCTTGTTCCCTCTCACTCATCATGCTAGCAAGAGTACCTACGTGTTTTTCTAGATTCAAAATGGAAGCTTGTTGAGTTCTTAATGACTGATCAAATCTCTCGTTCGTTTGGGTTTGAGTTTCAATAAATTGTGTTTGAGATTCAACTAGCTTGAATACCACGTCTTCCATATTTGACTTTTTCTCTTCGGTTTGTTGTTGTGGTTTATATAAGCCAGGTCTTTGTTGATTGAAAGTGTTATTTTGAGTTGGTTGGTTATTCGGACCTTGTTGGTTATACCAGTTATTTTCGGGTCCTTTTGGATTGTAAAGAATGTTTTGATTTCGATTGAAGTTTAGCTTTGGCGGTTGATAATTATTTTGATAATTATTTCCAGGCCTTTGGTTCATATAGGAAACATTCTCTCGTTGTTCCAATGTTGGTTCAATGTGACAATCTTTCAATAAGTGTGGTCCACCGCATAGCTCACAACTGATTCGTATTGCGTGAATATCTTTATTCATCTTTTCCATTCGTCTTTCGAAAGCATCTATTTTTGCGGAAACGGAATCAAAGTCATGGCTAGAATCGGCTCTAGCCACTTTAGATGAACGAAAAATATCTTTTTCTTGGTGCCACTCATGCGAGTGGGAGGCTGTGTTATCAATAATTTTGTAAGCTTCAGTTGCGGTTTTCTTCATAATGGAACCACCAGCTGTTATGTCGATGTCTTTTCGTGTGGCGATGTCTACGCCTTTATAGAAGATTTGTACTATTTGAAAAGTATCTAATCCGTGTTGAGGACATCCTCTCAACATCCTTCCGAATCTTGTCCACGCCTCATATAATGTTTCATTTGGATTTTGCGCGAACGTAACAATTTCTCCTTGAAGTCTCACGGCTTTGGATGCCGGAAAGAATCGTTTAAGAAATTTTTCAACTAAAACATCCCATGTGTCAATCGCCCCTTCAGGTAACGATTCTAACCAATCTTTGGCTTCTCCCTTTAAAGTCCAGGGAAATAACATGAGATAGATTTGTTCGTCTTTCACTTCTCGGATTTTGAATAGTGTACAGATCCTATTAAACGTACGAAGATGTTCGTTTGGGTCTTCATTCGGCGTACCACTATATTGGCACTGATTAGTTACCATGTGTAGAATTTGTCCTTTAATTTCATAATCTGGAGCATTAACTTCTGGTTTAATAATGGCGTGACCTTGGCCAGTGCGCTTCGCTCTCATTCGTTCTTCCATACTTAGAGGTTCTAGATTTTCCATGATTGGATTTGTTGTATCCGAATCACTAGAGGATTCTGATTTAATGGTTTCTTTCCTCAACAATCTCTGTTTGAATGATTGGTGGTTCCGGAGGAAAGTTTAATGGTTCGGGATCTACAAACCGTTCCTGAATATTCTCCGGATTCTCAATTGTGAGGTTTGTTTCAAAAACTGGATTATCGGAAATTTGAGTTTGAGGATTTGGTCGACTTGATGACGATTCTAAAGAAAAATCAACGGCGGCGATATTCGTTAAACGATGTCTTGATCGAGTTACAGGTGGTGAACGTACAAAAGGTGGTGAACGTCTTGCTCGGTGCATTCACTGAATATCCTATTAGTTTTAAAAAGGAAAGAAAAATTATAATAAGTTATCCAACCAATAGACTTTTCTGATTTTGCCCACGTTTCGAATAGCCAAAAGATGCAGCAGAGGGGCAGGATTCGTTTGGTCTCAATATAATTGAGGACTGTTTGGCTCCAATAACCCGGTCCACGTACAAATCCAACTATTACTACGAACCAGAAAATTTTGATGTCTATCAATTTAACCACTTAAAATAAATTTTCGTAATTTTAAGAAATTTAGAGAAGAAGTAGAAAAAAATTCTAAGTCCTAAAAACTAGAATGGCGAGAAATAAGAAAGAAATAGATTGCGCGTCGAAAAATGTCGAAAAATAAAAGGTCGAAAAATAGGCGTCGAAAAATAAAAATAAGAAAGTAGTGCGAAATACGGCGTCGTAAAATTCTAAAGCACCTAAAACTTAGTCTAAGGAATAAGCACTTAAGGGATTTTACGGCAAAGCCTAAAAATTCTAGAAGTAAAAATAACTATGGCAAAACTAAACTTAATACTAAAAGTTACGACTATAGTCTAAAAATCTAAAGGTAATAAAACTAAAAAAACATTTTTTTTTTATAGACAAAATTTTAAAAATATATATATTTTTTTTTTAATAATTTTTTTTTTTTTTTTTTTTTTTTTACGTTTTTTTTTTTTTTACGTTTTTTTTTTTTTTTTTTTTTTTTTTTTTTTTTTTTTTTTCTTTTTTTTTCGTTTTTTTTTTTTTTAAATTTTTTAAAAAAAAAAAAACGATTTTTTTTTTTACAAATTTTTTTTTTTTAAAACGTTTTTTTTTTTTCTTTTAAAAAAAACGATTTTTTTTTTTTTTTTTTTTACACAAATTTTTTTTTTTTTTTTTTTAAAAACGAATTTTTTTTTTTTTTTTTTTTTTTTTTTTTTAAAAACGATTTTTTTTTTTTTTTTTTTTAAAAACGATTTTTTTTTACAAATTAATAATTTTTTTATAATTATAATTTTTTAAAACTTTTTTTTTTTTTAATTCATTTACTATTCATGAATAGTAAATGAAAATAAATTAATTAATTTACTATTCACATGAAAGCGACATGATAGCAATTATTAATTATAAGTTACATAATATACCCCTGAAGTATTTAATAAATACGACTTTTTTTTTTAAATTTTACGTAAACTTTTATTCTTAAATATTTTTATATTATTATATTCTATTTCAATATTATTATATTATTATATTCTATTTCAATATTATTATAATTAAAAATATAGCGTTTTAGCGCTCCCCGGCAGCGGCGCCAAAAACTTGATGTCGAACGAGGTGTATATAAAATAGCTTATATTTTACGCAGAAAATACTATTAAATACGATACAATTTTACACAAGATATTTATTTATTTATAGAATGGATATACTTAAACCTTGCTACAACACTATAGGCAGTGTACCTAATCGTAGAGTAGTGTAGTTTTTAGTAAGTCCGGTTCGTTCCACAGGGAGCTGGTGAAGTTAACGCTATATTATTAAGTTTATTTGTAAAAATATATATATAAATAAGTAGTAGTATTATTATAAAATGGGGGTTTTACCGTTTAATGACCGGTTTGTCGATTTTAAGCGTAAAAATAAATGACAAAAATTAAAGTGCGTAAAATAAATTGCGATAAATAAAATGACAGAAAATAAAATTGCGAGTAATAAAATGACAGTAAATAAAGATACGATGAGAAATATAATAAAAGAATTATGCTTATTTAAACTTCCGTAATCATGATGTTTGACGTGTTGATTTTAATTTATTACCATGGGTTAATTGTCCTTTGTCCTGGTTTATTTGATACGTCTATCTGGTTTTTGTCCATAATAGTCCATCGGTCATAAATATAAAGTGCGAGTATCCTCGTCAAATTACCCTTATACCCGAAGTCAAATATTCCAACTGATTAAGGATTTAAACTGTGACGCAGTTATCACTTCTGTCAACAATTACACCAGTTATCACTGTATGTAATCCACCCCTGTTTTAATTAGTTTATGAATATTAATTCATCCACTTGATCAGAATGAATAATCAATTACCCAACCCAATTGATTAATTAAATGATTATAACAGATTCCATATGAACATCACTAAATAGGACAACCATAATCATTATTAATTATTAGGTTAATTAATTTGAAGATAGGTTCGACAGACTCCAATGAGTTGTCACTCAATTAGACAATACCCCCCATCTATTAATAGTCAATAGTCCAATTTCCACAAGTGTCGGTCTTTTGCCCAAACCTTAATTATGGTATAAAGCCCAATTACCCAATTTTAGTAATTAGCCCAACATCATGAGTACTTCATTTTAAATAAGCATAATAACGACTTAGCTACGAGACATTAATGTAAAAAGGTTGAACATAACTTACAATGATTAAAAATAGCGTAGCGTTACACGGACAGAATTTCGACTTACACACTCAAATGATCTCTATCATAAATCTTATTATTATCATAATTTAAACTTAAAATTAAGATTATTGTTATATCTGATTACATTAACATTATGATAGAGAATTATAAATATAGATATTGATATTTGATATAGAAAAATAAGAAAAAAGATAGAAAGAAAAAAAGATCGAAAAAATATATCTCCCCATTCATCGTAATACATCGTCGCTTTTTATAGGTAAATTGGAATTGAAATTTTCATTTACGACCCCTGAACTATGCTCAATTAACAACTTTTTATTATTTAATATTATTCTTATTATGAATTATTTAAATATTATATTTTATTCTTGTGCATAGTTGACTCGTAATTTTTACACCGTTGCGTCGAGCGCTGAAAGTTGGTTCATGCCTCGGTTCCGGATTTTCGAACGTCCTTTCGTACAATTTTATATCTTGTACTTTGCGTTTTGTAACTTGTACTCTTGTCATTTTTAGACGTTCTTCATCAATAAATTGAACCTTTTGAATTGTATCTTGTACATTTGAGCTTTTTGGACGTTTTGGTCTTTCAAATCTTCGTTTTTGTCTTTAAATCTTCATTTTCGAGCGATTTGCGTCTTTCGTCTTCGCACTTATTTATTTAACTATTACAACTAAAAATAAGGAAATTACATTTAAAAACATTACATATTGGAACGATATTGCTACTAAATATATGTTCATTTGGAACACTATCAACCTTTGAAAGGTTCCGGGTGCATTGCATAAACCAAACGGCATGCGGCGATAGGCAAAGGTACCGAAAGGACAAGTGAATGTGGTCTTTTCTTGGTCGTTGGGATCAATTGGAATTTGGAAGTAACCGGAGAAACCGTCTAAAAAGCAATAATATTCTTTTCCCGCTAATCGTTCAAGCATTTGATCAATAAAAGGTAACGGGAAATGATCCTTTCTAGTGGCATCATTTAGACGTCTGTAATCAATACAGACTCTCCAGCCGGTAACTGTTCTAGTTGGGACGAGTTCGTCCTTTTCATTTAATATAACGGTTGTACCCCCCTTTTTGGGTACTACTTGTACTGGACTAACCCATGGACTATCGGAGATGGGGTAGATTAACCCGGCGTCAAGAAGCTTGACGACCTCCTTTTTAACAACCTCTTTCATGTTGGGATTTAGCCTGCGTTGTCTTTGTACTACGGGTTTGTAGTCATTCTCAAGGAGAATTTTATGTGTACAATAAGACGGGTTTATTCCCGGAATGTCGGTTGTTTTCCAGGCTATAGCCTTTTTATGGGTTTTTAATACAGAAATTAGCTTATCCTTCTCATTATCTGAAAGATGTGAAGCAATAATTACTGGTAATTTAGATGTACCTTCGAGATAAGCATACTCCAAGTGTTTGGGTAGCTCTTTAAGCTCTAGTACGGGTGGTTCTTCTAAGGAATTTTTTATACGAAATCTATCTTCATTTTTGATTTCCTCAAACGATTCCTCTTCCATGGGAATTTCTTCTATTATGGTCTCGTCATCCGTGACCACCTTCATCAACTCATCAAAATCTTTATCAATATTGAAGTATTCATTCTCACTTACCGGGGCTAACCCCGGGATATCAATTTCAAGTAGCTCCTTTAATTCATTCTCGACACAAAGATCTATAACATCAATTTGAAAACAAGAGTCATCGGTAGAAGTGGGTCTTTTCATGGCTTTGTCAATGTGACAAATTATTCTCTCGTTTCCCACACCTAGACTTAATTGTTCTTTTTGGACATTGATGATAGCATCTGCAGTATTTAGGAAAGGACGTCCTAAAATGATAGGAACTTTTGTGTCCTCTTGCATTTCTAGAATAACAAAGTCGACGGGAAAGATGAGTGAGCCAACTTTTACAAGTATATCCTCGGCTATACCTATTGGAGTATCAAATGATTGGTTTGCTAATCGAATACCCATTCGGGTTGGTTTTAAGTCTCCTAAGTCAAGTTTTAAATATAACGAGTAAGGCATTAAGTTAACACTTGCACCTAGGTCGGCTAGTGCATCGTACACTACCGAATCACCCATCATACATGGTATGATAAAACTACCAGGGTCTCCTAATTTTGGAGGTACATTTTGTTTCTTTAAGATGGCCGAACATTCCTCATGGAGGAATGTGGCAGAAACGTCGTGGTATTTACCCTTCGAGGATATGAGATCCTTTAAAAACTTCCCGTAATTGGGCATATCCCTAAGAACCTCCGCGAGTGGCATGTTAATGCTAATTTGCTTAATCATGTCCGCAAATTTCTCATACCGCCTTGCGAGTCTGTCTTTCTTTAATGCTTTCGGGTAAGGAATAGGTTCCTTATGCGCCTTTACTGGTGGTTCTTCACTTTTCTTTGGCATGACCTCAGGTGGATCATCTTTCTCTTGTTCTTTGTTATCTTGCTCATTTTCATCAACCGGTATTTGTAAAATAGAAGGAGATAAAGGAACTTCCGGGGATTTTGTGGTCTCCGGTTTAGTAGTTAAACCACTTCTAGTAGTTATAGCATTTACATGCTCGTTCCTTGTTTGGGGGTTGTTGGGATTCACTTGAGTATTTGAGGGGAGAGTACCTGGTGGTCTCTCTGATAGTAACTGTGATATCCTTCCAACATCCCTTTCTAAGTTTTGTATTGTGGCTTGTTGATTTCGGATTTGCTGAGTTTGGAGCTCTGCATTTTGCTCGTGCTTAACCATAAAATCTCTTAAGAGATCTTCTAAACCAGATTTCCTCTCAGGTTGAGGTTGCATAATTGCTAATGGTTGTGGTTGATTGAATGCTAGTGGTTGTGTGTGTTGGAAATTATTTTGATAATTTCGTTGAGGTTGATTTCGGTTATTTAAGTGATTATAACCTGGTGGTGCATTTCTTTGATTTTGATTTGGGAAATTCCGGTTATTTTGGTAACCTGGATTTCCTCCTTGATAGTTATTATTCTGATAGTTATTATTATTAGATCCTGAAGGTCCTCCTACTTGATAGCTGTTTATAGGAGGATATTTTCGGTTGTTTGCTTCTATAGCTGGAAAATCACTGAAGTTCATTTCACCTTTTCGTAAGTATCCTAAGAAATTTGCTTGCTCTTCCATTGTACTTTGATCACAATCTCTAGTAAGATGGGGACCTTGGCACAGTTCACATCCTATTCTGATAGCATGCATTTCCTTGGTTACTTTCTCGATTTGCCTTGCTTGATTTGCTATTTGAACTTTTAAAGAAGCAATTTCATCATTGCTTTCAATACTAGCAACATTTGATGATCTAGAAAATTCTATTTCTTGATGCCAATTATGAGAATGGGAAGCTAAATCAGCAATGATTGTGTGAGCGTCTTCAGGTGTTTTCTTCATGATCGAACCTCCGGCTGCAAAATCTATATCTTTTCTAGTTGCCACATTGACTCCTTTATAGAATATTTGGACCTTTTGGAATGTATTCAACCCGTGTTGAGGACATATTCGAAGCATTTTATTGAATCGGGTCCAAGCTTCATAAAGAGTTTCATTAGGCTTTTGTTTAAAGTGATTTATGTCACTTTGTAATTTTGCTGCTTTTGAAGCAGGAAAGAATTCTGACAAAAATTTATCCATCATATCATTCCAGTTTTCAATATAACCTTCTGGTAATGAGTCTAGCCAATCTCTTGCATCATCTTTTAATGACCATGGAAAGATTTTTAAACATGCAACTTCATCGGTGACATCTTTGATTTTGAAAAGCTTGCAAATGCTTACAAACTTACGAAGATGCTCGTTAGCATCCTCATTTGGGGCTCCACCGAATTGACATGTATTAGTTACCATGTGTAAAAATTGACCTTTTATTTCAAAGCCATCACTCATCGTGGGTTGGATGATTGCGTGGCCTTGACCTTTTCTTGTGGCCTTCATTAATGCTTCCATCGTTTGATTTGTATCAGCCATTTCTTCTTCTTCTTTAATAATCGGCTCTATGATTGGTTGAATTATTGGTTCAGAGTCGGATTCTAAGAAAAGTGACTCTAAATTTTTAGCAAGAGATTCTACTTCTTGAGTTCTTAAGCGTTCGTGGAATTTTATTTCGGGTTCCGGATGTGAGGGAGTTAATTCAGCGTTGGAGGAACGTAAGTTCATACATTAATTTCTATTATGAGATCACTTCACTAAAGGTTTATCTAGGGTTACCTACTTGTTTCTTTTTTTTTTTTTTTTTGTTTTTCGGTGTTTTAAAATTACTAGTATTTCCTATTTCTTTTTGTTGTTTTTGTCCTTTATTAATTCTTTGAGGTTCCGGATTAAGTTTAACGAGTTTAGGATTGAACGGATCATACAATTTGGGAAATTGTACAAAGAATTAAAGGATTTATTCAAAAACTTTGAACTTTCTTGGAAACGAATTTCCTCGAGAGGATCGAATAACATAAAAACAATGATAAAAACCTTTAAACAAACAGATTATCCTTCTGATTTTTGCCCACGTTTCGAATAGCCAAAAGATGCAGCAGAGGGGCAGGATCCTTCAAAGACCAATAAAATTGGTGATCCAACAACCCGGTCCACGTACAAATCCAACTATTACTACGAACCAGAAAAATTATCTATTTATTTACTGCCAACTCCCCGGCAGCGGTGCCAAAAAGTTGATGTGTGCGATCGTAACCTTTATTTATGAACGGATTTGAGTTGTTTTGTTACACGAATTGATTTATTGTATATGTGGTATTTTATAGATTTTAGGTTGATTTCACACATATATATAGGCAACTAGTCCTATCCGTGTAGTTTAGTTTGTTGGTAAATCCGATTCGTTCCACAGGGAGATGGAGTGTTTAATGGTTTTTAATAGTCTTTGATGTCAAACTTAATTAAAGGGGGTTTTGGATTAGGCAATTGTAAAATAACAGTAAAAGAAAATAACTAAAACTAATTTACTAAATAAAATTACAAGATTACAAAAATTAACTTAAAAAGGAACTAAATGAAAATAAACTAATTATGATGCATTAATTATGTTACTAAATGGTAATTAGTAAAATAGTAATTTTTAATGAAACTATATATTTAGAATTTTGTTTTGAGCAATTATAATAGAAACTTATTTAAATTAACTAAAATGCATTTTTAGTAAAACTAATACAAATTAAAAGGAATTTAATTAATTTACTAATTATAAACTAGTTACAATTTATAAACTTATAATAATTAATACTAATTTTAAGATTAAAACATTTATTAAGGTATTTTATAATAAGTAAAACTAATTAACTTAATTAAAATAACTAATAACCTAAATATATATAATTAAATAATTAAAACCCTAAATTTAACCCTAGCTGTACTGTAGCCGCGTCAGAGCCTTACACGATTCGTGTGACTATACACGATTCGTGTATGCGTAAAAAGATGTGACAGATTACTGTTACGAAAAATAATTGTTTTTATGTATTTTTTTATATTTTAAAAAGATAATTCGTAAATAATTTTAATAATACTTTTATAACAAATATAAATAAGATAATTGGGAGTGTTTACTTAATTGTGTCACCCCTAGGTCCATGGATTGTTTTAAGTTTTACGCCCTATTTAAAATGTTCTAGTATCAAACTTTACATTTTTCTCTCGAATAAATATAAAGTTACAACTTAACTAAATAAAATCTAATTTTCATTGGATTCTTTTTAGAAAGCTACTATTCCCTAAGTATTTAAATTGAGACCTAGCCTAGTTTTGACCTTCGCCAATACCTAAATTATAACGGTTTCCTTTTTTATAATTTCACCTTCATATAACTTATTGATATCACCCAAACCACCGAAGTTTATTTCTAAATTGGTGTCAATAACTTATCCATAAATTCGTCTAGATCATTTTTAATGTTGAAGCTCAATTTATGTAAATAAAAACAACTTTCGTTATTTAAATTTAATTAATTAAGTGGCAAGGGTTAAATACCTAATTAAAAAAAAATGGTTCTTTTAACTAGGCTCAATATTAAAAATACTAAAGTTACATTTTAACTTTTACTAATGGTAACAATCCATTTCACTAGGGGCTCTACATTTAAGCAAACACTAGGGAAATTTAGCTATTCATTACACTAAGGTAGACATAAAAATATAGATATGCAAACATAGTAACAACGCTAATTTTAACAGAGTAAACTTACTAAAATATCTTCACTTGTATTAACTTCAAACGGTAGAAAAATTACAATAATAACACCCCTTTCACGCGTACAATAATACCCTTAATCACGAACAATACCCCTAAATAGTACAACTATTTTTAACCTTGAACTAATAGAGTAATAAAAATTACAGAATAATAACTTGCGTATAATAATTGTATGAAAAATATGTGTGTCATCAACTCTTGATAGTACTCCGTATTTAAACTGATCCAAGTAGTAGTAGGTGAACATGTTGATTCTTTGCTGTAGCTCATTTTAAGAAAAGAATTGTTTTAAAAATCATAAAGTGGCCGCCCCATTTGCACGTTTCTGGAAACTGTTTGGCCTAACATTACACGAATCGTGTAGGGATACATGATTCGTGTAAGAACAATAATCTACACGATTCGTGTAGCTATACACGATTCGTGTAAGAGTAATCAGCAATTTTCTTCATTTTTCTTTTTCAGTTGTTCTTTGTTGATCCCGTATTGACGTGTACTGATTTGGCACTTCTTATTTGAACTCTTTTCTTCTTTTATCTTGTACTTTAATTCGGATAAACGTTTCTTGATATAAATTTGGTTACAACTATCGTTTTATCGTCGAATCTTCAAATAGCAAGCTCTTATCCACTTTTGTCGTTTTTCTTGTGAAATGCGAATTGAATGTCTTTGTAGATGATAAAAACCTATGAAATATAAGTGATATTGCGTCGAATAATATGTATGTTTAGAGCAATATCAATGGGCTTTATATTAATTAAATGATATCTCGTTGATTTAATATAGAGATTTATAATTTGACGTATTTATATTTAACCACATACGCTTGACTGGGTATGGTGGGCGAGATATCTATAAATACTAATAATTGTTCATTTGACCGGACACGGGGATGGATTAATAGTCACTGGACTCATTAAAACAGGGGTGGATTACATTCACGGGTAATTGGTGTAATTGTTAGCAAAGTATTAAAACCTTGGATTACACGCAGTCGATAACCCGGTGTACTCATTAAAAAAAGTATTAAGACCTTGTTACAGTTTAAGTCCCCAATTAGTTGGAATATTTTACTTCGGGTATAAGGGTAATTTGACGAAGACTCTCGCACTTTATAATTATGACCGATAGACTATTATGGACAAAACCAGATGGATATATCAAATAATCCAGGACAAAGGACATAACCCATCGTAATAAATTAAAATCAACACGTCAAACATCATGATTACGGAAGTTTAAATAAGCATAATTCCTTTATTTTATATCTCATCGCACTTTTATTTATCATCATTTTATTTATCGTACTTTAAATTATTGCACTTTTAATTATCGTACTTTTATTTTATCGCATTTTTTATCGTCATTTACTTTACGCTTTAAATTAAGTTAATATTTTGCATTAGGACTTAAAATCGACAAACCGGTCATTAAACGGTAAAACCCCCTTTTATAATAATAATAATACTATATATATATATATATATATATATATATATATATATATATACAAATATAGTTTAAATAAATATAGCGTTAAACTCAGATGTATCCCTGTGGAATGAACTGGACTTACTAAAACTACACTACTTTACGATTAGGTACACTGCCTATAAGTGTTGTAGTAAGGTTTAGGTATATCCATTCTATAAAAAAAAATAACTTGTGTAAATTGTATCGTATTTAATAGTATATTGTAGTAAACTATAATCTATTTCGTACTACACCTCGCACACATCAATCCACGCTAACAAAATTCTAGCTAACTGTTCCTAGCTAACTGTTAATTCCTTATTACATTTATTTATTGCAATTTATTTATTGCAATTTTAATTCTTGCAATTTTATTTATCGTCATTTAATTTCTGTTATTTGTTTTACGCACTTTATTTATCGTTATTTAAATACTATTATTTACGCATTTTAAATATCGGAACACGTATACAAGGTTTTGACATATCATATTGACGCATCTATATATATTATTTGGAATAACCATAGACACTCTATATGCGGTAATGTTCAAGTTAGCTATACAGGGTTGAGGTTGATTCTAAAATAATATATATACTTTGAGTTGTGATCGAGTCTGAGACATGTATACAATGGGTCACGATACGTATTAATTAAATCGAATATTATATATTAAACTACATATGAATTATTGAATTACTAACTGTTGACTACTAACAGTGGACTGCAAACATTGGACAATTAAAATGATTTAAAATATTGATTATAACATATGAAACTAAACATTTCTTCAAGTTTTCCACTTGATTTCATCTTAAACTTCATTTGTATCTTGACAATTACAATCTACGTTCAAACCTTTCATGATTCCTGAAAACACCTCAACCGAAAGGATGAACCAACCGCACTTTAACTACGGAAGGAAAGATTTATGCATATAGTTATGCACCTGAAAAACTCTTGAAAACTGAGTAAACATTTAACATGTAGCTGTACTAATTCCTTTAGTATTATTATTACCAAAAATAACTTTGCAACTCCTGTTCGAGATAACTAGTTTTGTCACAGCTCCAGCAAGTCAACTTCGACTTTTCGTTCGACAACCTTATTATAACCTTGATATATATGCGTGCTCTTTTATTGTTACCGGAGAACCTTTTATATTCCACCATATTACTAGCAGACGTACCAGCAACCTCGTTGCTCTTTGGTTTAAATCTCTTCGACAAATCACCATATTTATCTATTGAAGTCTTATCATGAACTCATCGACATCTTGTAACGTTAGTTGCCATACCAAATACCGGGAAGCATTAATCATTAATTCTCGAATTTCGCAGCGTTCCTACATCAACAGTTATATATCTATATATAACATATATCTTCTGGACTAATAAATTTCAATTCGGAATCTCTGAATTTCTGAAAAGCACTCTAGCTTACGAATCAGATCACTGAGTTCTGAAAAAGCTCAAAAGTTTTAATATTGAAAAACGAATTGAGCAAACCATAAAGGAGACTCTGAACAAATCATAGAGACTAAACTGCCTTCAAAGAATCCAAATGATTCAGTATCTGTTGAAGTCATTAACGAATACATTGCTCCGGACTTTTGTTGATGCACGAGACTAGCTTCGATTTCGTGTTCTAAGTGTTTTTGGTGATTCAAGGTTGAAGAACAATGATGCAATGATGAATATAGATACTGTACTATTTTTTTTTTTTTTGTGATTATGTGTGTGTTTGTATTAATTAAACAGATGCAACAGTAGTGATGATGATTAAAAGCATAAAACAGTAAACCAAATTAAATGAACATGTAATATTTATTGATTTGTTGCTTGATTAAAATTGATAGTTGGTGGAAATCAATACCAAGATTGGTATGATTTCCACAAGCTTTCTTGAACAATTAGGAATGGGAGATTGAGAGCAAACACACACACAAAGGTGCCTCTCACAATGATAAGGGTTTTCCAAATGAGAAGGCTTGAGGTGAATTGTGATGTAACATGGTATTTATACCTAAACCATGTTACTTACATTTTAAGTAAACAATCACCTCTTAAATCGTTTAACGTTCGACCCTAATTAATTAACTCACTTAACTGTGTCTATTTAATTGACATCGAAACTCCAATCTAAATTGCTAGGATTTTATCCCAACAACTCCCCCTAAGATGTGAGTTGTGTCATACGCAAAACATCTACACCAACTCGCATCTTTAATTGAACAGGATAAAATCCTTTCAATCTCCCCCTAAGATGTGAGTTGTGTCTGACTCTTCTTCATCTTCTGAACTTTACTTTGCTGCGGCTCGGAGTGTGGATATCTCTGAAGCTCTTTTATATTGATGAAGTTCACAACAAAAACTCTTCAACTTTAGCTATCTCTTGAATGCTACAGATTTGATAAGATCTTCGCAATGAATTTCTTTACACATTAAATCTTCACAACAACATTTGTTGAAGCTTTACAATTCTCGAATTTGAGTGATGGAACTAAGAGGATTAATCTTGAAGAAACAATATCCTAATGCTCACCCTCAGCCGCTGAAGTATCTTCCGCCGATCTTTAATCTCTCTTATCCAAAGTTACTCTGTAGATTAAACTTTGCGATGCGGAAGCGTTGAGTAGTAGACATCACTAAATTTTCAAATAACTACTCTGTCGTCTCTATAGTTTGACGTTGTGGTGCGGAAGCGTGAGTAGTAGACCCTGTTAGTGAACTCAAGATGACATTAAATTGTAGGATTTACTCTTGGAACATAGAATGTTTTGAGTAATAACCTTGTTTGGGTTAGGATTTTTGATCTACATAAGTGTTGATGATCATTTCTTGAAGGTTTAGTGGTTTATGACTCTAATTGAAAGTGCTAGTGAACTTTAAGTTTGCGAAACGAGTCAGAACCCTAAGTTTGTGAACATTGGAAAATTTTGAAATTGCCTGAGTGGCTCACTCGCACGTTTGATGCGTGAACCGTACGAGTAACCACACACGTGATGTTAACCGTACGGCTGACCTTGTTCTAAATGTCCTAAGACATCAGGGTCACACGCACGAGTGATTTGGTGAGACGCGTGGTCGATGGTGGATCGTGTGATCAATCGTACGGTTGATCACGAGAGTATAAATAGGGAGTGATGAGCACAGTCGCTCACACTTGTGCTCCCAACTTTTTTTCTCTCAAATTTCGACCTTCACCGATCACGTTTTCCACCACAGCATTTGTTTATCACATTATTCCGACCTCAGCGCCACCTAATAGGTAAGATTTCATCGAGTTTTAGTCTGTTAATTTGATGTTTGAATGATTCGAACCCCTAAGGGTTTGTAACTCGAATTTTGTGTAATTGGTGCTTGTTTTGATCAGTGTTTGTTATTGTTTTGAGTTAAACGAATCCTATATATGCTATTGTGATGTAAATCGGTCCTTAAAACGATCAAACATGTATTTTGTGGAATTTAAAAAGGCATTTAATACGGGTTTCATCAGACATGCACGAGTGATATCATTTGCACGCGTGAGACATGACTCGCACGAGTCAGTACACGGTTGATGATCAACTGTGTGGACCTTTGAGCTCACTCGTTTGTCTTGATTTTATTGCTTACTCGATTGACAAAGCTGACTCATGTTATTACACGCACGAATCACCACACGGTTGACACACTCGCTTATAAATAGTACCTCAACCGTGCACCTTGTCTGAAACCATATTACTACTTAAATGTGTCAACAGTGGCACGAGTGACTATATCACTCGCACGGTTGATTACTCAGCCGCACGTGTGACATTATCACTCGCACGGTTTATCATGTTGATATGTTTATGACACTTTGATGCGAATGCTTTGATATTTTATGATATGTGGGTTGTATTTCTAACATTTCTGTTAATGTTTCACTTTTTGTTAAGATATCATCAAATGGCAGAACAACAAGTCAACATTTCAGTTGTTAATGTAGAAGGACAGGGGGAGCAACAAGCTAATCCACAAGCTAATCCTCAAGCTAATCCTATCAACCCACCTGTTCAGCAAGAGATTCCTCTAGAGAAGGGTGAACTGGACAATCAAGTCGCTCTCTATGACACTACTTTAGAGAGAGGTGATCATTTTACAGAGATTATAGCTTTCCTTCAGAGATCAAGGATACATACTGCTATTTCTACTCCATGCACACCATAATACAGCCATCAGAGAGAATTCTAGAGAAACGCTGTACTTGATGTGTCAGATACTGAAGAGAAAATGGTTAGTAAGGTTCAAGGGCATGAGATAACTGTTTCTAAGTATGTGATAAAAAAGATTTTAGGTTTTAATGATGAGAGATGTTCCCACATGACGCTCAACCAAGAAAGAATACATGGATGTTTCAAGAGATGTGCTTATTCTGGCTATATCTCGGGTAAATCTGAGCTGATGAAGACTCTACTGCCTCCATAGTTTAGATATCTTACTCATGTGATCATGCATTTTTTGAGTGGACGCAAGTCTGGTTTTGATAAGTTGAATGAGAAAGTGCATAGTATGTTTGTGGCACTTGTCTTAAAGGCACCATACGATTTCTCAGGGTTTGTTCTACACTACTTCAAAGCGAATCTTTTCAGTTCTACTCAGAGATATCTCATTTATGCCCGTTTTCTTCAATTGATCATTAATGACGCTGCACCTGATCTTCCTAAGCTTGAAGAGGATATTATTCACCTAAAGCCAATGAATCCGATAACTTTCCGAAGAATGGAGGAGACAAGGAATGAGGATTTAAAGCCTGACTTTAAAAGAAAGCTCATTTGTCATCTAATCAAGAAGAACTATAGATGTCCAGTAGGTAATGCTTCGAGGAATGAGGATTCAGACTCTAATTACGAAGTTACCGATGAGGAAGGTGAGGGTGATAATCAGAAAGCTACTGGTAGTGTTCAAGGAGGAGGTAATGTTGATGATGAGATTATCGAGGGTGATGATGAAGCGACAGAGGAGGATGTCAGCTTGATTCAGAGGAAAAGGAAAGGAAAGGATCCTATGACCTCAGAACAACTCAAGAAGAAGGATAAAAGAACGAAGTATCCTTATGAGTCGCCTCAAAAGTCATAACATGGAGGTTCAAAACAACAAGCTCAGAGGAAACCATCCGGGTTTATGAAGGATGCAAGAGCTGCTGTTACCTCACCGAAACCTACCACAACAACACCTCAGGTCCCGCCAGATGAATACAAGACACAGCAAAATCTACTGATGTCTTTGATTACAAAAATAACCAATCTGGAAAATCAAGCTACTGAGGAGAAGAATATCAGTAATGCTAAGATTGAATCATTGGTGGAAGAGAACAAGAGATTATCTGATAGGTTGGATCGACAGAAGAGTAGGACAGATAAGTTGAAGAAGAAGTTTTTGGCGATTAAGAGTGAGAACAAGGAGAAATTGAAGAAGTTGAATGAAAGAATCGAACAGCTTACCTCTGGTAAAACAAAGTTGATTAATGAGAAAGGAGAAGAATTTTCTTCTGATTTGGGAAATGATGATGAGAAAGACGATGAAGACGACGCTGGAACTGGAGGACCCTCTTTTAGATACCCGTTAGTGATACCTATTTGAAGTTTTAATAAGTATGGTGAGGTCTTTACTGCTGAATATTATATGAATTATTCAAATATTTTAATAATGCAGAAAAGGGGGACATTCCACCAAGTGATTTTCCGATGGAACAGCTTGCTGCTCTGGTATACGATAGCAAAAACGATACAGAGGATCCAGAGACAGCTGAAGCTGAAAAAAAGGCTCCACAAGAAGAGTCATTTTCCAGTATCCCTCCCGAATCAATCTAAAATATCAACTTAAGTGATTTCGATAATTTGTTTGCTGATGAGAAGAGTAAAGATTCTGTTGGTAAAGAAAGTTTGAAAGAGGATGTGATTATTGAGTCCGAGGACGAATTTGTGACAGAATCTGATGATGAAGAAGAGTCGGACACAACTCACATCTTAGGGGGAGATTGAAAGGATTTTATCCTGTTCGATTAAAGATACGAGTTGGTGTAGATGTTTTGCGTATGACACAACTCACATCTTAGGGGGAGTTCTTGGGATAAAATCCTAGCAATTTAGATTGGAGTTTCGATGTCAATTAAATAGACGCAGTTAAGTGAGTTAATTAATTAGGGTTATTGTTTACTTAAAATGTAAGTAACATGGTTTAGGTATAAATACCATGTTACATCACAATTCACCTCAAGCCTTCTCATTTTGGAAAACCCTTGTCATTGTGAGAGGCACCTTTGTGTGTGTGTTTGCTCTCAATCCCCCATCCCCAATTGTTCAAGAAAGCTTGTGGAAATCATACCAATCTTGGTATTGATTTCCACCAACTATCAATTGTAATCAAGCAACAAATCAATAAATATTACATGTTCATTTAATTTAATTTGGTTTACTGTTTTATGCTTTTAATCATCATCACTACTGTTGCATCTATTTAATTAATACAAACACACACATAATCACAGAAAAAACAGTACAGTATCTATATTCATCATTGCATCATTGTTATTCAACCTTGAATCACCAAAAACACTTTATACACGAAATCAAAGCTAGTCTCGTGCATCAACAGACCCTTTGAAGATGTCTTGTAATTTTTTGTTAGATATGCAGGAGCAGTAAGCTTTAATCAACCTTTTCTCAATTTGATGATCACTTTCTCATGATGGTTAAGAATCTTCATGAACATCATGCTTAGTAGGTTGATACAACAAATTACAAATAAATTTCAAAACTTTCTAAGTACTCCTACTATACAATTACATTGGAGAGCATATGCAATAAGATCGACAATGAATTACATGAGTACTCTTTACATCAACTTTCTCATAAGAAATTACATTGAAATGAATAGAACAATGTAATGTTGGAGTAAGGTTGGTTGTGTCATCCACAGTAAATCCTTGGTTTTAGGATTACGACACGGTGCAAGTATCAAGCTCTAACAAAATCACTCTGAACTAGCGCTGGACGAGCAAGATACAAGATTGATGTTGTGTACAAGTTTCATCCTCCGGGGTCAAATTGTTTTCATAACACCTCGTAGGTAGTTGATTCACCGATTTATCCTGCGAGAAAAAACTGAAGAACGGGTTTTGCACTGTTATGTGTACAAAAGCCATTAACAAAAAGAAAATATTTTTGGTTTTTCTATTTAAGAAATATAAAAAAATATTTTTGGATTTTATATTTTAAAGTAAAACAAAAAAATGTACACAAAGAGTTGTTGTTTTATATATATATATATATATATATATATATATATATATATATATATATATATATATATATATATATATATATATATATATATATATATATATATATATATATTAAGGGATCAGGACTGACATATTGAATTAACTTCTGTTGTTCATTCCTAATTTTCCAGTCTGTGCCTATTATCATGCAATTACTAATATCAATCCTCATTAAACATGAACAGACTCCTTCCAGACACTTTGACAATCATGTTGGCGTTAATTACTTGAACACTATAGAGCAGTGACTTTTGAGATCACGCTGAGTTCATTAATCCTTGATTCTTTCATCACTTATGATTGTGCGTTTTTATTAGGTTGTGAATTCATTACGCGTAACTTTTCGTTATCTCTATCTATATACTTCAATCAAATTGAACAGGATGGTTCTCACGGCATTTTGAATAACCCTGTCAGCCTTTGGCTTCTACCAATGTGTTGATAATCTTCAATATAGTTGGAACGGTAGATTTTAGAATATATTGGATTATCCAAATAGGCGCATTATTTACCGCGGGGATTGGTCTACTGTTAAAGCAGACTTGCTTGATGACCAGTCGTCACACGAAATAAATCTCAAGGCCCTTAACTTCATTATGTTCAAGTTGACATGGAAAATGGAATCGAAAGTTAAACTTTCATATATATATTAAATTAGAGTATATCTAGATAAGTATCTTTCCAACTTACAGTCTTAATAGGTATAACTCTATATTGCAGACGACAAGGATCTTGATAATTCAGTGTGAACGTCGTGATTAAACAATTCAAGCTGCGTGGGGGCATCACACTAAGAATGATCTGAGTTCTTTATGAGCACATCATGAATCAGCATTCTTCATACTTTCAGGACTTTGCCATATTGATATGCCAATTATTTTTTACTTTGATTTTCTTTTGATATTTCTTTTGATATTTCTCTTTCAGCATATCACTGTCTTTTGATATATTGATTTTGAACGCCATCATGAATAGATTTTCCATTTTTATGCATGAACTCATATTTCTTTGTTGTGTGCTCAGATCACTCAAAGGTGTTCTCCCTTAAATGCTTGAACGGTCCGCAATAAGGAATTATACTTTACAACCTTAAGCGAGAAGGGACACTTACTTTCGACATAAACTAATTTTCTCTGAAATTTTCGGGGTTTAGTTTTGATTATAAAGTCTTAGGCCCGTGACAACGTGGTATGCACCAGCCAAACAGATAATCCTCAACTTAAAATTCACCCCCAACCTTTTATAACGATTATCAATTATGATAGGGGATACCCTCAACCGACTGTTGAGTTTCTCAACAATTATCATTAGATACGATTTCGGAGATAATTAGGTGACTACCTTCAAACGCTACAGATCGTCCATGACTTCTGAATCTTAGATGATCGTTATTCTTATTATGATTGTCTAATGCCAAGAATTCATAAGTCACATCTATCAGTACATCACACAACAGATAAACATAAACGTTCAAATCAGTCCTTACTAATCAAATATATCAATTCTCAGTACAGTAATTTCTTCATCTCCCAAAAATACATTAAGCACAACTACTTTATAAACACAAAAAGTTAGGTCTTAAAACCTCTTTGAAGAACGAGTCCCACATAGAAGTATGCGGAAGTCATTTTAAAGTCAAATTATTTTGAAAATGATTTTGAATACCATTTATAGGTATTGTCGATTTGATTTATGCTCATTGAATTTCACTTTGGAGTGATACACGGTGTATCCTCTGCAAGTAGTTCTGGTGGAATCACTGAAAATGGAAAATCATTCGTTGTAGCCATAATCACAGATCGTGGCTTTAATTTGAGTAACTCTTTGAAAGAGTATTTAACTGATATGGTTGAAGAAGTGGAACTTGGTGAAGAAACCGGTTCGGTTGTCCACTTCTTATTTGACAATTTTTTAGAAAATGTGTTCCTTTTAGGTTTAGAAACAATGTCAATTTTTGTGTTTGGGGTTTCCCTTGATCCGATGGATGGTTTCTTGGGTTTGTGTGAAAACCAACCATATTGATCATAAAATCCTGTGATTTTTCCATCCTTCCCGTAAGTGGCTTTCAGAAACGGACGGTTCCGTTCGGTCTGATAACTAGAGTAAGTTATATATCTTGGGGAAACAGGTTTCTTTGCTTGGGTAACCTGGTGGTCTTTTGGTTTCAAGGTTGACTTCCTCGGTATCTTTGTAGACTTAGGAGGACCGTTGTCTTTCGGTTTAGGAGCCTCTAAGGTCTTTGGTGTTTTACTTGAAACCAGCTTTGAGTACATCGAGGATTGGTACAACCTAGGTTCAGGTGTAGTCTTCGAGAAAGTAACCCGCTTTGTAGTTGTCTTGGGTGTAGACGTTGACGCATTAGGCAGCTCAATCTCGGTAAGTTCAACTTGGGTTTCAACTGACACTTTTGGTCTTGAAGTGTCAGTGGAAGCTTGTTTAGCTTTAACCCTGGAAGACACTTTATAAGAACCAAGCAAAGACTCATTCTTTGGAATCTTGCATTTCCTATCAATAATGGACACATTAGGTTCAGCATAGATGGTATTATTAGCTAAGTCCATATTTTTTAAGAATACACATTGATCATGCAAGGTCTCATTCTCTTTCTTAAGTAGACTCACAAACTTATTTAACTCCTGAATTTCTAAGACAAGGTCATCAATAGAAACAACGACAGAGTCTTTTAAGTCATAAGTGGGTGCTACTTTAGGAACTTTAGGTATTTTCTCAATTGTTGATAGAATTTTCTTATATGTCTCGCATTTGATTTGCAAGTCTTTGTTATCCTCTTCTAGTCTATTAACAAATTGAGTTAAATCCTTATCAGCATTCTGAATTCCTATTGAGATAGATTCTTCCTTACGATGGGTTTCTAACTTAACTTCTGGAATCTTGGGTTGAGACTCTAAGAAGTGATCTAGTGATTTAGACCTAGATGATTCTAACCTACGTTCAACAATGTTAAACTTGGTCAATAACGAATCACTAAAGTCCTTAAGTTCATGTGCTAGACCTTCACGGATAAAAGTATTTGAGTAGAGAGAAGGATCTTGGTCCTGTGGGTTATGGGCACGCTTTAGCCTGTTCTGACAATCCAGGTCATGCTCCTTCAAGATTTTTGTCAATTCGTGTAGAGAGTACCTTTCCACCTGTAACGACCCGGAATTTTCCGATCGTTCTATACTTATGAGATTAATATTTACATAAATTAAACCTTACCAACATGATAAGCAATCCAAACTGTTGAGACTTATATTTTTGAAAAGAGTTTTACACAACGTTTGACCGTCCAATTTGACCGATGATATCACGAACTATATAACACACGATAATTATACGATTATGTATATGTACATATCTATACATATTTAACATGATTTAAGGATGGTTTAACATTTCATTGTGAACTAATAACAATGAGTTATAAGTATACTTTGAGACTACTAACTTAAGTTTTCAAAACGATAACTATATGTAACATTCTTTGACATATATACTTACAATCTATAATGTGTTGTGATTTATGTCACCAATATGATTTAAGTGTAAAGGGATTAATTTGTAACCAAAATAATCTTGATAAATATCGAACAAGTTTGGGGAAGTGTGGAGTGCACACTTGTTTGAACTTATCTTGATTATGACGGGGGTTCGGGGGCAGCGCCCCCGATAAGCGGGGTCCAAGGGGTGGCAACCCCTGGCGAGGTTCAAGGGGCAGAGCCCCTTGCTGGGGTCGAGCTGCCAGGTCAGCTTGGAAATTTTTTTTTTGGGCTAACATTGCTTTATTAAAAATGTCTTAAAATTTTATTTTTGGCCCGGTTGGACCCAAAATAAAAGCCCGATTTTGAGCTTCTTTTACCGTATCATACCCATCATCTATACGTATTTACTATTGGTAAATACACATCAAATCAATATCCTTATCAGCTTTAGATCTGCCCTAGATAAGAGGGAATCTTATTTTTAAGCTAGCATACATTATTACTCAAAAATTCAACACAATAATTTGTCCTTGTTCCCTCAACAACCAGACTGTCCTATAAGTATCACCATCACCTTGGTTTTTCATTTCATTCTTACAACCATCTTTCTCTAACCAAAAACACACTCTTAGGAACTCTAAGTGTTCTTCACAATCTCAGCAAATACTCATGAAGAACTAGCTTCATGAACAACCCATAATCATCATAAGAAAGTTTGATCAAGATTATTTTCTATCTTTTCCAGTAGCTTTATCCAAGTAACTTGAGGTAGTAACCTTATTCATAAACTTATTCGATTCATATTTATATAGCTATATTATTTTGTGTTATAAAATTTTTAACAACAAGAACATAGTTTGAATGATTTCAAACCTGTTCGCAAACTAAATAGATCCTTCTAATTTTATTTTTAAAACACTTCAAAACCTGTAATATATCATATTATGACAAAATCGGATTAATCATATCTTGGCTAATTAACATAATATTTAATATATATTTACTTATGACTTAATTTTATATATTTCAGGACCACCCGTAAACAACACGAGAAGATTAATCATAAGACCTCATGATTGTACGCAACACGTCATCTGACAACACGGTACTTTATGTACGCAACACGTCATTTGACAACATGGTACCATGGGTCGAGATTAATTCTGATCAATACGAATACGATGGGGTCTTTATTTATTTATTTTATTGAGCAACTAATTGTGGACCATTAACAACAGACTGCTAACTACGGACTAAGAAAATATTAAAAGTATTATAAGTATATATATATATGTAACGATTACTTGAAAAGAAAATATGTTGATATATTATATATATGGTTAATACTTTGATGTTTTAGCAAAGGGGTAACGAAATACTATTAAATTTAGCAGGAAAATACTATTAAATACGATACAATTTTACACAAGATATTTATTTATTTAGAGAATGGATATACTTAAACCTTGCTACAACACTTATAGGCAGTGTACCTAATCGTACAGTAGTGTAGTTTTTAGTAAGTCCGGTTCGTTCCACAGGGAATCTTTTTAAACAAAGCTTAACGCTATATTAGTTTACTTTTATAAAAATACAAATATATATATAAGTAATATTATTATTATAAAGGGGGGTTTTTACCGTTTAATGACCGGTTTGTCGATTTTAAAACTTTAGTCGCAGTTAAAACCAAATGTAAAATAATAAATATAAATACAAGACTTAAATTAAAGCGTAAAGTAAATAGCAATAATGAAATTGCGAATAATAAAAATGCGATAAAATAAACTTGCGATAATTAAAAAGTACGATAATTAAAAGTGCAATTAAATACAATAACAATAAAAATGCGATAATTAGAAGTGCAATTAAATATAAAATAAAGGAAATTAAATATGAAATAAAAGAATTATGCTTATTTAAACTTCCGTAATCATGATGTTTGACGTGTTGATTTTAGTTTTATGCCCATGGGTTAATTGTCCTTTGTCCTGGATTATTTAATATGTCCATACGGATTTGTCCATAATAGTCCATCAGTCATAAATATAAAGAGCGAAAGCCTTCATCAAATTATTCTTATTCCCGAAGTCAAATATTCCAACGAATTGGGGATTCGAATTGTAACAAGGTTTTAATACTTTGTTTAATGAATACACCAGGTTATCGACTGCGTGTAAACCAAGGTTTTACTACTTTGTTAACAATTACACCAATTACCCTTGAATGTAATTCACCCCTGTTTCAACAAGTCTATTAACTATTAATCCAGTTCCGTATCCGGTAAAATGAATAATTATTGGTATTTATAGATATCCCGCCCACCGTACCCAGTCAAGCGTATGTGGTTATATATAAATACGTCGAATTATAAGTTTGTATATTAAATTAACAAGGTATTGTTTAATTAATATAAAACCCATTAATAACCCATAGTCTAATTTCCACAAGTGTCGTTCTTTTATCCAAACCCCAATTATGGTACAAAGCCCAATTACCTAATTTTAGTAATTAGCCCAACATCATGATTACTTCGTTTTAAATAAGCATAATAATTACTTAGCTACGAGACATTAAAGTAAAAAGGTTGAACATAACTTACAATGATTAAAAATAGCGTAGCGTTACACGGACAGAATTTCGACTTACACCCTTACAACATTCGCTAACATACCCTTATTATTAGGATTAAAATTAAAATTAAAATTAAAATTAAAATATAAATATATATATTTCTACGTATATATTGAAAGAGAGATAGATTAAGAGTGTGAAAAATGATCAGAATTCGGTTGGCTTTATAGGGACTTTCAGAATTTGGGCCTCCGCGACTCGCGGCATTTTTTGCCTTCAAACTCCGCGAGTCGCGGAGTTTGTAAATACAGCTCACACCAAATTGGAGTCTTTCTTGCCGACAGTTTATATTATAAATATAATATATATAATTAATATAATTAATTATATATTATATTATATTTATATACATAGTTAACTTGTACTTTTTAGTCCGTTGCGTCGAGCGTTGAGAGTTAACTCTGGTCCCGGTTCCGGATTTTCGAACGTCCTTGCGTACAATTTAATATCTTGTACTTTGCGTTTTGAATCTTGTACTCTTGTAATTTCGAGACGTTTCTTATCAATAATTGGAACCTCTTTGATTGTCTTTTGTACTTTTGAGCTTTTTGGTCGTTTGCGTCTTCAATTCGTCGAATCTGTCTTTTGTCTTCACCTTTTATTATTTAAACGAATATCACTTGTAAATAGAACAATTGCAACTAAAAGCTTGTCTTTCTTGAGGAATAATGCTATGAAATATATGTTCGTTTTTAGCATTATCAATTATATATATGGTTAGGTTCGTGATATCTATCGGAGACCAAGTCGAGTTAAATACCTTCAAGGAAAAGGTGAGTATATAGTCCCACTTTTAAACTCTAAATATTTCGGGATGAGAATACATGCATTTTATGATTTACGTTATGGACACAAGTGATTAAAATTATATATTCTACGTTGAGTTGTACCACTGGCATATCTCCCTGTAACTTGGTAACTACTATTTACATGCGGTATTGTAAACGCGAATCCTGTTGATAGATCTATCGGGCCTGACAACCCCAACCGGACTGGACGACCAGTATTCAACGGTTGCACAATACTTCGTTTCGGTGACTACACTTGGTACGGTGTAGTAAGATTTCATAATAAAGGGAATATGCGATGTTGATTAAATGTTAAGTATGGTTATCAAGTGAAAGGACCCGTTCATATACATTATAAACGATTCACAATAGTTGATTACATCGCGAGGTATTTGACCTCTATATGATACGTTTTACAAACATTGCATTCGTTTTTAAAAGACAAACTTTCTTTATATCAAAAATTGACGGCATGCATACCATTTCATATTACATCCAACTATAATTGACTTAATATTAATCTTGATGAACTCAACGACTCGAATGCAACGTCTTTCAAAGTATGTCATGAATGACTCCAGGTAATATCCTTAAAATGAGCTAATGCACAGCGGAAGATTTCTTTAATACCTGAGAATAAACATGCTTTAAAGTGTCAACCAAAAGGTTGGTGAGTTCATTAGTTTATCATAATCAATCATTTCCGTAATAGTAATAGACCACAAGATTTCAGTTTCCATAAATATCCGTACACTCGCAAGTGTTTAAAAGTATTCTATAAGTTGTTGGCACCCGGTAACAAGCCTTAACATTCATGTTTTACCCTCTGAAGTACACCAGATCAGGTGTGTTTAAAATAACCTCGAAGTACTAAAGCATCCCATAGTCAGGATGGGGTTTGTCATGCCCAATAGATCTATCTTTAGGATTCGCGCCTACCGTACATAGACAAGTAGTTTAATGTTACCAAGCTAAGGGTATATTTCTGGTTTAAACCCACATAGAATTAGTTTTAGTACTTGTGCCTACTTCGTAAAACATTTATAAAACAGCGCATGTATTCTCAGCCCAAAAATATATATTGCAAAAACAATTAAAAAGGGAGCAAATGAAACTAACAATACTGTATTTCGTAGCAATTATGTATATGACGGCACTGAAAATGATAAACGTTAGGTTGACCTCACGAGCAATACCCTCGATCAATACCCATAACCTCCATAGCTATAACCCATAATTTCCTTAGCTCTATCCCGTTTGAAAACTTATTTTGAAATCGTCCGAGTATAACTCCGTCGTAGTATTTTATGTATACTAATAATATCTTGAAATAATACAAAAAAAATATATATATATATATATGTAATTCGATTGAGAGAGTTTAGAGAAATATATTTTTAAGTTTCTATGAAATAATGAAACCTATTGAATTCTATTTATAATAGATTTTTGAATTATTAAAGTGAATTATTAAATTATGAATTATTAAAGTGAATTATTAAAGTATGAATTATTAAAGTGAATTATTAAAGTGAATTATTAAAGTATGAATTATTAAAGTGAATTATTAAAGTGAATTATTAAAGTATGAATTATTAAAGTGAATTATTAAAGTATAAATTATTAAAGTGAATTATTAAAGTATGAATTATTAAAGTTAAAGTAAAATAAAAGTAAAGTAAAGGTAAAGTTAAAGTATAGTAAAAGTATAAAACTATATACGTATAATACGAGTATAAATATATATAATATTAATTTAAATCGTTATATATATTTAATAAAATAAAATATAAATATCGTTATCTTTATCATACTGGTTAAGTAATGAGTTGTCAAAAGTGGTTCTAGATATTTATAAAAGATATATAAGTTTTAATAATAAAGTTCTTTTTAAACTGAAAACGTTTTTTGTATTTTTGAAACTAAATCAAATAAATATGATAATTTTGTTTTCCAAAACTAAATATATTTAAGAATCATTTTGTTAAAAGGTTAAAATAATGGAAATCGTTATACCACAAAACATTTTAGAAAAGTAGAATTATATATATTCATAATAGGTTTCAAGTTTTTAAATTACAGTCTGTTGGTGAAGCATGGGATAAAGTCCAAAGGTTAAATAAACGTATGAAATCATCTTAATGAAAAATGTCGAGTTACTTAACTTGTCGATATCCAACATCTAAGTTATTTACACTCCACGTTCTTATTTTCATATTAAATAAAATGAAAGTTAACATAGTTATCTTATCAAGGTCACGAGGAAAATATTATAAAACATGCCTTGAAAATTAAACAGGAATTTCCACTAACCCTTGTCTAGTTCCCGTTAATTGATACATTTGTTCTTATTTATAAATCACTTTACCATTTTCCGAATGTTGTCAAAAAGAATAGATTTCTTAAATCACAGTGGACCTCATAACATAGGCCCGTAATCATATCATAATGTATCTGATAATTCAATCATTTGATATTATCTCTTAATTCTGTCGATAAATATATCGAAACAAATACGTTCATGTAAAGTATCATATATCTAATACTTTGTTAATTTTTTCAGTTAATATTATATATTATATATACATATCTATATACTCATAATTGTTCGTGAATCGTCGAACACGGTCAAAGGGTAATTGATTACATGAATGTAGTTCCAAACTTTTTGAGATTCAACATTACAAATTCTGCTTATCGTGTCGGAAACATATAAAGGTTAAGTTTAAATTTGGTCGGAAATTTTCGGGTCGTCACAGTACCTACCCGTTAAAGAAATTTCGTCCCGAAATTTGATCGAGGTCGTCATGGCTAACAATAAGAATGTTATTATGATGAATATAAGTTGATTCATAGGGTTTTATCATGATTGAGAAATATGGATAAAATAATTCGATTACTCGAAACGTATGAGTGAAGCTATCGTAAAAGAGTGAAATGAGAAAATAGGGATTCGTCTTATCTTTTGACGTCATCACGGTTGATCTCCGGATTAAAGAAAATATTTGTAATCTATATAGGATTTGATTCTTCGATGATTAAGGAAATTATGATCCTCTTCGATTTAATGCGATGATTCATCTCGATTTTTCTGTCGGATATTTCACTATAAATCCACCTCCTTCGTTTCCTTTTAATTCACACCTTCTATTCTTTCTCCCTCAATTCTTACTTTAAAATTATTCGTCAATATGCTTCATCCAGTGCTGATTCTCGATATAATCCTCACTTTCATATATGTCGTTCTTCTTTTTCATCTACCTCCGGAAGAATCTATTTACTTCTACTATACTCTTAGTTTTATAGTGTTTTTTGTTCTCCCGTGTCTTTATATTGCTATATGCATCGATATATACGGTTTATAATTTCTGGGTTGTTGTTGGGTTTTATATCTTCCCTTATATTTCGATGTCCCTACTTCTGTCTTCTATAATCATTGTCATCCCCAATTAATGCTCTCTTTTATTTGCTGCGATTTATACCCCAATTTCTATTTCGGAGTTTTGTCCTTTCGTTTCTTCTTCTTGCGATTAAGCACCGCTTGTAATGGTCCAGAATTCGCATATATGAATTTCAGAATGAACATTGTTAATGTTCTAAGAAGGAAATTGTAATGGCACGATCTTGACTTGTCAAATTACTAGAATACCTCGGATAAGGCCGAATCATCAAGAAATATTTTCTTGATATTTTAGAGGTTAAAGAGAATACAAGAGTCGTGTAACATAGAACATGATGACGTTATAATCTGTGAATCATCACGTTCCATTTAGAAACTCAGCATGACTTACTGTAATATAATCACGTTGATCAAGTGTCATTTTATTATACTAGTTCATGCTTCAGTTCCCAACACTACTTCAAAAATATTCCTATTTTAAATTCGAAAGTTTCAGAATTTAGAAACTAAAATAGTTTCTTTTATGATGTAATACAGACAGCACGAAGAGGTAAATGATTTCAGATAAGAATAATTATGGAAATATCTTCAGAAATATGGAGGATATTTATAATGAAAGATACGATGATATCTTAAAATTTCTAATATCAGAGGATGATGAAGAATATTGTCCGTAAGGGTTTAGAGTCAGGAGCAAGGTATTCGATAATGACTTCAGCAGACATGGAATCATTTGGATTCTTTGAAGGTAGATTTCGTCCTTGTGATTTATCCACAGCCTTCTTCATGGTTTGCTCAATCCGTATTTTTCAGTACCAAATCTTCTCTTTTTCTGAGCTTTGCTAACACACTACTCTTTATCATCAAACTTTTTACTATTAAGGTCATTTATAGTTTTTGCTGCTTCATCAGTATTTCGAGAACTAGTTCGCAGTTTAGGGTGTTTTTCAGAAACTTCACATTCAAAGTATATAAGTCCAGAAGATAGACACATATAATTGTTGGTGTAGACATGCTGCGAGATTTCAAAATACTGATTGCTAATTTTCGATGATTCGTATGGCAATTCTCGTTACAAGATGCAGATGAGTAAATGATGGGGTTTTGATAAATATAAAGATTTTTCGAAAAATCAAAGATCAATGAAGTTGTTAATAAGTTTACTGCAAATGTGGCGAGATACGAAAGGTTCCCCGGTAATAATGATGAAGGGGTAATCATTATAATAAGGCTTATTCAATTGAACAATTGAAGTTGGTTTGCTGGAGCTGTGACAAAACCGTCTATTTTTAGAAGGGATTGAAAAGTTATTTTAGCTAGTAAATGTCAAAAGGTCTGACATGGATACATGTTAAATTATGACTTTAGTTTCAAGAGTTTTTCAGGTACGTAACTGTGGATAACATGTGGTTGGATCATCATCTCGATTGTTCATTATTTGAAGTGTCTTCAGGTATTTCGAAGGGTTTGAACACAGATTATAATCGTTAATATACATACGATGTTGTAACACAGTTTTGAAGTTAAAGTATAGCTTTAAAAGATGTAAGAATCTAAGAGTGATGATACCGGTTATAACTTGAATTGAATTCGGCGATTTCAAAATCAGAATATGTAATTAGATTTTTGAATGAGTATGGTTGTTTTGATTTCTATAAAAGAATGTATATTGTTGTGAAAGTATGGAGTATAATGGATGATCTGCTGAATCAGATTCGAAGAATGTAACATATTAATTGTGAATTTATATATCTCTCGGGTATTACCTACCCGTTAAAAAAAATGTCACAATTAATATTTTGTACAAAAGAATTTTATTACAGTCTTTATGGAAATATATGTGTATATTTCTTCAGATGTAATATAGATTTAATGAGTTAATATTAAATTAAACTCACTTGATTTATGGTTAAGGCTAGGATAGATAATTTATAAACTTTAGAAATTACATAATCGTCGTAGAATGTTTTCCCAATGAAGTTATGAATCAATACTTCATCGTTGTGGTATTCCTTAGTATCTACAGGGCGTATGACGTCGATGCTCATGGGACAGATTGTGAAGTTGAGGTTTGCGATGCGGTTGTTGTTGGTGGTGGTAATGGTACTGTTGATGTTGTTGATGGTGGTACTTGTTATGTTGCTGGTGCTGCTGCTGGTGTTTGTAACCTTTGCGCCATATTCTCCAAAGCCACTACCCGAGCGCGAAGCTCGTTGACTTCTTCTATTACACCTGGGTGATTGTCGGTTCGGACGAGCGGATAAATATGATCTAGAATTTGGTGTAGTATATAATCATGACGAGATACTCTGGAAATGAGAGAAAATGGTGTTTCGAACAGGTTCGCCGGTAAGTGCTTCAGGTTCATTGCCAAGAGGGCAATGTGGTGGATGGAAAGGATCGCCTTCTTCTTGTCTCCAATGATTAAGGAGGCTACGAACCCATCCCCAATTCATCCAGAATAGATGATGGCTGATTGTTTTATCCATTCCAGTCACACTGCTTTCGGAGCTTGAGTGGGATTCCATTTCGGAATCTGAGGAACTTGAACTGATGACGAATTCCATTTCGGACGATTTGATAAAGGATTTTTCGATGCGAAATGATTTTCCGGCTATCGGGTGGTATTCTAACTACATAGAATATCTATATATATAGATCAAAAGATTTCATAGATTACGGAGGAATTTACGGAATATGTCAGGCAAAGTTTACGGTAATAGATACGATAAGATATGATTTAGCAGATACGCTAAGATATGAATTTTGTCTATACACTATTCATGCAATCAATGTAGCAAGACGTGTCTAGACTAAGAATGATAAGCAGGTAATTTCCTAAGGATGGTAAGTAGATGATTTCCGACTAAAAATGATAAACAAAACTTTTGACATGCAGACACGGTCGAAGTCCAGACTCACTAATGCATCTTAACAACTATCAGTTAGACACACTAATGCAAGACCTGGTTCGCTAAGACCACCGCTCTGATACCAACTGTGATAACAGTGGGGACGCATCCCACTCAGTGCCTTCCCAGCTAACCGCCTGGTGACCACTGAGCGTACCTCAGACACTGATTTTACGACCCTCCTCTCGGCAACGTACAGCCAACCCTAATAGGGACCGCGAGGAGTAAGAGCCAATGCTTCGTCACAGGTAACACTGTGAGAACCCCCTCTACGATTAACCCGCTCATAAACGGCATTAAACCAGCTCTGATACCAACTGAAAGGACCCGTTCATATACATTATAAACGATTCACAATAGTTGATTACATCGCGAGGTATTTGACCTCTATATGATACATTTTACAAACATTGCATTCGTTTTTAAAAGACAAACTTTCTTTACATCAAAAATTGACGGCATGCATACCATTTCATATTACATCCAACTATAATTGACTTAATATTAATCTTGATGAACTCAACGACTCGAATGCAACGTCTTTCAAAGTATGTCATGAATGACTCCAGGTAATATCCTTAAAATGAGCTAATGCACAGCGGAAGATTTCTTTAATACCTGAGAATAAACATGCTTTAAAGTGTCAACCAAAAGGTTGGTGAGTTCATTAGTTTATCATAATCAATCATTTCTGTAATAGTAATAGACCACAAGATTTCAGTTTCCATAAATATCCGTACACTCGCAAGTGTTTAAAAGTATTCTATAAGTTGTAGGCACCCGGTAACAAGTGTTAACATTCATGTTTTACCCTCTGAAGTACACCAGATCAGGTGTGTTTAAAATAACCTCGAAGTACTAAAGCATCCCATAGTCAGGATGGGGTTTGTCAGGCCCAATAGATCTATCTTTAGGATTCGCGCCTACCGTACATAGACAAGTAGTTTAATGTTACCAAGCTAAGGGTATATTTCTGGTTTAAACCCACATAGAATTAGTTTTAGTACTTGTGCCTACTTCGTAAAACATTTATAAAACAGCGCATGTATTCTCAGCCCAAAAATATATATTGCAAAAACAATTAAAAAGGGAGCAAATGAAACTCACAATACTGTATTTCGTAGCAATTATGTATATGACGGCACTGAAAATGATAAACGTTAGGTTGACCTCACGAGCAATACCCTCGATCAATACCCATAACCTCCAAAGCTATAACCCATAATTTCCTTAGCTCTATCCCATTTGAAAACTTATTTTGAAATCGTCCGAGTATAACTCCGTCGTAGTATTTTATGTATACTAATAATATCTTGAAATAATACAAAAAAAATATATATATATGTAATTCGATTGAGAGAGTTTAGAGAAATATATTTTCAAGATTCTATGAAATAATGAAACCTATTGAATTCTATTTATAATAGATTTTTGAATTATTAAAGTGAATTATTAAAGTATGAATTATTAAAGTGAATTATTAAAGTATGAATTATTAAAGTGAATTATTAAAGTGAATTATTAAAGTATGAATTATTAAAGTGAATTATTAAAGTATGAATTATTAAAGTGAATTATTAAAGTATGAATTATTAAAGTGAATTGTTAAAGTATGAATTATTAAAGTTAAAGTAAAATAAAAGTAAAGTAAAGGTAAAGTTAAAGTATAGTAAAAGTATAAAACTATATACGTATAATACGAGTATAAATATATATAATATTAATTTAAATCGTTATATATATTTAATAAAATAAAATATAAATATCGTTATCTTTATCATACTGGTTAAGTAATGAGTTGTCAAAAGTAGTTCTAGATATTTATAAAAGATATATACGTTTTAATAATAAAGTTCTTTTTAAACTGAAAACGTTTTTTGTACTTTTGAAACTAAATCAAATAAATATGATAATTTTGTTTTCCAAAACTAAATATATTTAAGAATCATTTTGTTAAAAGGTTAAAATAATGGAAATCGTTATACCACAAAACATTTTAGAAAAGTAGAATTATATATATTCATAATAGGTTTCAAGTTTTTAAATTACAGTCTGTTGGTGAAGCATGGGATAAAGTCCAAAGGTTAAATAAACGTATGAAATCATCTTAATGAAAAATGTTGAGTTACTTAACTTGTCGATATCCAACATCTAAGTTATTTACACTCCACGTTCTTATTTTCATATTAAATAAAATGAAAGTTAACATAGTTATCTTATCAAGGTCACGAGGAAAATATTATAAAACATGCCTTTGAAATTAAACAGGAATTTCCACTAACCCTTGTCTAGTTCCCGTTAATTGATACATTTGTTCTTATTTATAAATCACTTTACCATTTTCCGAATGTTGTCAAAAAGAATAGATTTCTTAAATCACAGTGGACCTCATAACATAGGCCCGTAATCATATCATAATGTATCTGATAATTCAATCATTTGATATTATCTCTTAATTCTGTCGATAAATATATCGAAACAAATACGTTCATGTAAAGTATCATATATCTAATACTTTGTTAATGTTTTCAGTTAATATTATATATTATATATACATATCTATATACTCATAATTGTTCGTGAATCGTCGAACACGGTCAAAGGGTAATTGATTACATGAATGTAGTTCCAAACTTTTTGAGATTCAACATTACAAATTTTGCTTATCGTGTCGGAAACATATAAAGGTTAAGTTTAAATTTGGTCGGAAATTTTCGGGTCGTCACATCAAGTGCTCAACAACTTAGAATATTTTTATTAAAACGTTTATATATGAAATCTTGTGGTCTATATTTATAACGCTGCCGGCATTAAACCTATATCTCACCAACTTTATGTTGACGTTTTAAGCATGTTTATTCTCAGGTGATAACTAAAAGCTTCCGCTGCAACATGTTGAATTTAAGCAAGATCTTGAGTATGCATATTTGTGTCAAAAATAAAACTGCATATCGGAGGATTTGTAATGTAAAATATGTTGGAAGTCGTATTGTTATTATCACATGTAAAGTTTGTAAGTCTAAGATTATCGCTAAACGATAATCATTATTATCTTGTTTAAACCTTGTATTTGTAATAAAAGTTATGGTTTGTATTGTAAAAACGAATGCAGTTTTTGAAAAACGTCGCATATAGAGGTCAATACCTCGCGATGAAATCATATGTTATTGTATTCGTCCTTATGGTTAAGGTCGGGTTATGACACCACCAATCCTTCAGCAAGAGTAAATGTCTTTTCTTTGTTAGTGAGAACAATCCCGTGATTATTCATCTCAGACAACGGATGTTGGTAACGTTCAATCATGGCAGAAATACTCTCATCTTTCATGACAACGAATCTATCAAACTCTCAATTCAATTCTTTGGCCTTCGTTGCCTTTTCAAAGCATTCGTTCTCTAGCTCGAGGCATTTAATTTTCTTGTAAAATGAGTTCCCTCCATTGAACATCCTCAATGCCTCCCAAATTTGGTGAGAAGTATCTAGATTTTCAATTTGACGATAGATATGTCCTTGGAGAGCACTTTTCAGATTCCGGAACATTCTCCTCACCAAATCATAAACTTCTCGATGTTCTGAGGGCATGTTTGCTAATGAGAAATGTTCTCCTGTTACTGGGGATTTTGGCCATTTCCATTCGTTCTCAATCATCTTCCATAACTTGGTATCTTGACCATCCGACCAACTCTTAAACCTTAATTTCCATGTGAAATAATTATCCATTGTCATTAACTTTGGACATTCCGTGCCACTTCCGGATTCACTCTTTGCTAAGAGCAGACTTTGAGTAAGCTTTTGCTCCATTGAGATCAACGATATCAGTAGATAAACCTTTGAAATCTGAAGATCTAACAAAAATTACGTGAAATACAGATGAATTTTGGCAAATAATTGACTTTCGGAAGTCAATTGGGTAAGCGTATCAAGTTTTCCCGTGAAAACTGATAGAAAACCTGAAATTTAGGTAAATTCCGGTTAAAATCGGTAAAGGTCGAAAGTCTGTTTCACTCTCTCCCCCTCAAAATATGATTCCCGTGAATCAAGTTTTGAAAATTGGGTTGAAAATCCGAGATCCTCGCGAAAAACTGTTATAAACAGTGAAATCTTGAAATTCGAGAAAAATCGTGAAAACGGACGAAAATTGACTTTTCTGTCGAGGTCAAAGTCAACAGCTCAAATCCGGTCAATTATAGTCAACTCGGGTAAGTTTTGGTAAGACTTCAAAATTTGGGTCGAAATCTCAAATTATATCGCAATTTGCCTTTTTCGTTTAGTCCTTCGTTAAGATCTTAACGAACTTGTTCACTTTCCGTCCAAACAGTTGTCGCGAAAAGTTGTACCGTAAACTTTTAATTTCCAACTTAGGGATGGTTTTTCAAGGCCGAGAAATTTTTTTTTGGCTTTTTCAAAAATTTTCGCGAAATTTGGGTTCGAAATTACGCGTTTTTTGTGATATTTCGGCCTAAAAAAATTTTCGTCACAAAAATTTAATACTCGAGTAAAAATGCACTTTTTAGTCCGTAAGAAAAATTAAATTTTGCTCAAGGTTTCCCTCCAAATAACTCTTTTTTTTTTTTTTTAATTAAGACCGGGTCGGGTCAGGAAACCGGGTCGGGATCCAGGTCTTGTTTGCTGACTGGATTCTGAATTGGTAAAGGAGGTCAGTTTTATTTCAAGGGTTCAATTCGAATGGGGTTCATGGAAGAATTAGATGGTTCAAGTAAATTGGTGGGGTTCAAAGTGATGGTTAACGATGAGTCCAGGTTCATTAAATTTGTATGGTGGACATCCGACAATTTGGTGTACCAGCTGGGGTCCACCACTCATAATTTCAAAAAAATTACATGGTTGCCATTGACACTATGATGTACCAGTTTTCTTGTTTCTGTTCTTTTTTTACTCACACTTCCGGGATAACAAAAAAAAAATTGAAATTCAAAATTTTTTTAGGAATCAACCGTACGATTCAGTTTCTCAAATGTATATGCACATGGTCAATCGTAAATTTAGCTATCACTCGCACATTTGGGCTGTTCTTGAGTGTTCTTCATGAACTCCGGCCAAGATGGTGGTGCTACGGTGGTTAGTGGCGGCGACTATGGCAAAGTGCTCGAATCAACACCAAAATGAATGAAATTTTGTAAATAGCTCATATGAACCACGACTAACACAGCTACACTTTCAGATTTCCCAAATACTTCATCAAATTCGCACAAGAAATCGATTTATGCTTAAAAATATATCGAACAAAAAATTGCTCAAAACCCTATCAAATATATAAATTAATTCATGAAATTTTGGGTAAATGATCACGAGAGCATAATAAAACTATCTGTATTAACAGATTTTGCTAAAACTCGTTCAATCAAAAACACCCAAAATCAGTTACGAATTTCAAAAATGAAAATTAACACGAAGTCAAAGCTTGGATCGATGAGGTTTGCCTCTTTTGCTCTGATAACATTGTTGATGCACGAGACTAGCTTCGATTTCGTGTTCTAAGTGTTTTTGGTGATTCAAGGTTGAAGAACAATGATGCAATGATGAATATAGATATTGTACTGTTTTTTTCTGTGATTATGTGTGTGTTTGTATTAATTAAACAGATGCAACAGTAGTGATGATGATTAAAAGCATAAAACAGTAAACCAAATTAAATGAACATGTAATATTTATTGATTTGTTGCTTGATTACAATTGATAGTTGGTGGAAATCAATACCAAGATTGATATGATTTCCACAAGCTTTCTTGAACAACTGGGGATGGGGGATTACAATTGATAGTTGGTGGAAATCAATACCAAGATTGATATGATTTCCACAAGCTTTCTTGAACAACTGGGGTTTTCCAAATGAGAAGGCTTGAGGTGAATTGTGATGTAACATGGTATTTATACCTAAACCATGTTACTTACATTTTAAGTAAACAATCACCTCTTAAATCGTTTAACGTTCGACCCTAATTAATTCACTCACTTAACTGCGTCTATTTAATTGACATCGAAACTCCAATCTAAATTGCTAGGATTTTATCCCAACAACTTTACACTTTTACGGACAAATCTTCATCATCATCCATCGATATTAGAAAATTCTAAGATATCATCGTATCTTCATTATAAATATCCTCGATATTTCTGAAGATATTTTCATAACTATTCTTATCTGAAATCATTTATCTCTTCGCGTTATCTGTATTACATCATAAAGGAAACTGTTTAGTTTCTATATTCCGTAAACCTTCGAGTTTAAACTATGAATGTTTTGAAAGTAGTGTTTGTGACGACCCGGAAATTTACGATCAAATTTAAACTTAATCTTTATATAATTTTGACAAGATAAGCAAAGTTATAATGTTGAGTCTCGAAAATTTTGAACTGTTTCATATATTCATTTGACCTTCAACTATCTCCGACGATTCACGAACCATTAATTGTAAATAAATGTGTATATATATATATATATATATATATATATATATATATATATATATATATATATATATATATATATATATATATATATATATATTAAATAAAAATAATAATATACGATTTAATCGTTAGAACTGAAAAAATATATAAACTAACAAACGGTATAATTAAATTATTATTAAAATAAATAAATATATATATATATATATATATATATATATATATATATATATATATATATATATATATATATATATAGAGAGTATATCAAATATAATTATTTAATAATTATAATACTCGTTCGACGTTTCGATTATTATTTAGAGAAGTTTAATTCGAACTTATATGATTTTAGAATAAACGGTGATTCGAAAATGAGTTCTATAAATTTTAGGCTTACTAAAAATGTATTAGGATTTAGTTATCAAATTTTAGAACTTTTTATATTTTACCCAGAAATGAGAGGGACAGTTGATGTAATTTTTATTTAATAAATTAATGATCGAATTTTATACCGTAATGACCAAAATAAATAAATATAGTTAATTTAAAAATATGGGATTTTTCTGAACACTTTTATCCGCCACTGTTTTCGCACGATACACAGTCCGAGAAAACTGTCGGCAGAATTAAATATTGTGCTCACACGTTTTAATAAATTTGAGATTAATAATTGTGTCACTATGCATAATTGATTGATAGGATTGGGAATTACTGTGTTTATATCTACTTGTATATACATCTCTCGTATGCTTGATCAACCAAACTCACCATCCTAACATTCACAGCTTAACCTTTCATCACCCACATCATCATTCTTGCTACTAGCTTCTGTTCTTATTCGATTAATGAACACAAATCCATGAAAAATACCACCACCATAAACCACCTCACTGAAATGTCCCGTTCTTATTGATTAAAAACGTTCCATATTAATTGATTTCGTTGCGAGGTTTTGACCTCTATATGAGACGTTTTTCAAAGACTGCATTCATTTTAAAACAAACCATAACCTTTATTTCATCAATAAAGGTTTAAAAAGCTTTACGTAGATTATCAAATAATGATAATCTAAAATATCCTGTTTACACACGACCATTACATAATGGTTTACAATACAAATATGTTACAACAAAATAATTTTCTTGAATGCAGTTTTTACACAATATCATACAAGCATGGACTCCAAATCTCGTCCTTATTTAAGTATGCGACAGCGGAAGCTCTTAATAATCACCTGAGAATAAACATGCTTAAAACGTCAACAAAAATGTTGGTGAGTTATAGGTTTAACCTATATATATCAAATCATAATAATAGACCACAAGATTTCATATTTCAATACACATCCCATACATAGAGATAAAAATCATTCATATGGTGAACACCTGGTAACCGACATTAACAAGATGCATATATAAGAATATCCCCATCATTCCGGGACACCCTTCGGATATGATATAAATTTCGAAGTACTAAAGCATCCGGTACTTTGGATGGGGTTTGTTAGGCCCAATAGATCTATCTTTAGGATTCGCGTCAATTAGGTGTCTGTTCCCTAATTCTTAGATTACCAGACTTAATAAAAAGGGGCATATTCGATTTCGATAATTCAACCATAGAATGTAGTTTCACGTACTTGTGTCTATTTTGTAAATCATTTATAAAACCTGCATGTATTCTCATCCCAAAAATATTAGATTTTAAAAGTGGGACTATAACTCACTTTCACAGATTTTTACTTCGTCGGGAAGTAAGACTTGGCCACTGGTTGATTCACGAACCTATAACAATATATACATATATATCAAAGTATGTTCAAAATATATTTATAACACTTTTAATATATTTTGATGTTTTAAGTTTATTAAGTCAGCTGTCCTCGTTAGTAACCTACAACTAGTTGTCCACAGTTAGATGTACATAAATAAATCGATAAATATTATCTTGAATCAATCCACGACCCAGTGTATACGTATCTCAGTATTTATCATAACTCAAACTATATATATTTTGGAATCAACCTCAACCCTGTATAGCTAACTCCAACATTCACATATAGAGTGTCTATGGTTGTTCCGAAATATATATAGATGTGTCGACATGATAGGTCGAAACATTGTATACGTGTCTATGGTATCTCAAGATTACATAATATACAATACAAGTTGATTAAGTTATGGTTGGAATAGATTTGTTACCAATTTTCACGTAGCTAAAATGAGAAAAATTATCCAATCTTGTTTTACCCATAACTTCTTCATTTTAAATCCGTTTTGAGTGAATAAAAGCTATGGTTTCATATTGAACTCTATTTTATGAATCTAAACAGAAAAAGTATAGGTTTATAGTCGGAAAAATAAGTTACAAGTCGTTTTTTTAAAGGTAGTCATTTCAGTCGAAAGAACGACGTCTAGATGACCATTTTAGAAAACATACTTCCACTTTGAGTTTAACCATAATTTTTGGATATAGTTTCATGTTCATAATAAAAATCATTTTCCCAGAATAACAACTTTTAAATCAAAGTTTATCATAGTTTTTAATTAACTAACCCAAAACAGCCCGCGGTGTTACTACGACGGCGTAAATCCGGTTTTACGGTGTTTTTCGTGTTTCCAGGTTTTAAATCATTAAGTTAGCATATCATATAGATATAGAACATGTGTTTAGTTGATTTTAAAAGTCAAGTTAGAAGGATTAACTTTTATTTGCGAACAAGTTTAGAATTAACTAAACTATGTTCTAGTGATTACAAGTTTAAACCTTCGAATAAGATAGTTTTATATGTATGAATCGAATGATGTTATGAACATCATTACTATCTTAAGTTCCTTGAATAAACCTACTGGAAAAGAGATAAATGGATCTAGCTTCAACGGATCCTTGGATGGCTCGAAGTTCTTGAAGCAGAATCATGACACGAAAACAAGTTCAAGTAAGATCATCACTTGAAATAAGATTGTTATAGTTATAGAAATTGATCCAAAGTTTGAATATGATTATTACCTTGTATTAGAATGATAACCTACTGTAAGAAACAAAGATTTCTTGAGGTTGGATGATCACCTTACAAGATTGGAAGTGAGCTAGCAAACTTGAAAGTATTCTTGATTTTATGTAACTAGAACTTGTAGAATATATGAAGAACGCTTAGAACTTGAAGATAGAACTTGAGAGAGATCAATTAGATGAAGAAAATTGAAGAATGAAAGTGTTTGTAGGTGTTTTTGGTCGTTGGTGTATGGATTAGATATAAAGGATATGTAATTTTGTTTTCATGTAAATAAGTCATGAATGATTACTCATATTTTTGTAATTTTATGAGATATTTCATGCTAGTTGCCAAATGATAGTTCCCACATGTGTTAGGTGACTCACATGGGCTGCTAAGAGCTGATCATTGGAGTGTATATACCAATAGTACATACATCTAAAAGCTGTGTATTGTACGAGTACGAATACGGGTGCATACGAGTAGAATTGTTGATGAAACTGAACGAGGATGTAATTGTAAGCATTTTTGTTAAGTAGAAGTATTTTGATAAGTGTATTGAAGTCTTTCAAAAGTGTATAAATACATATTAAAACACTACATGTATATACATTTTAACTGAGTCGTTAAGTCATCGTTAGTCGTTACATGTAAGTGTTGTTTTGAAACCTTTAGGTTAACGATCTTGTTAAATGTTGTTAACCCAATGTTTATAATATCAAATGAGATTTTAAATTATTATATTATCATGATATTATCATGTATGAATATCTCTTAATATGATATATATATACATTAAATGTCTTTACAACGATAATCGTTACATATATGTCTCGTTTAAAAATCATTAAGTTAGTAGTCTTGTTTTTACATATGTAGTTCATTGTTAATATACTTAATGATATGTTTACTTATTATAGTATCATGTTAACTATATATATATCCATATATATGTCATCATATAGTTTTTACAAGTTTTAACGTTCGTGAATCACCGGTCAACTTGGGTGGTCAATTGTCTATATGAAACATATTTCAATTAATCAAGTCTTAACAAGTTTGATTGCTTAACATGTTGGAAACATTTAATCATGTAAATATCAATCTCAATTAATATATATAAACATGGAAAAGTTCGGGTCACTACACTCACAACCACTTTCAATTATTCCTTTTAACTACTGCAACTCAAAACCGTCACCTAAACCACCATTACACCTCCTTGATCACCACTCCACCACTCGTTAACCATCACCACCCTCTTCGTTTGAAACATCTTCACCACCATTGAACCCTGCGTTATCTGTTTCTTTCTTGTTTAACGATCAAATACCACCATGAACACTCACCATCACTTACGGTTAACCATCACCGTGAACACCACCTTGAAAACTACCTTCTTTGATGAAACCCTTCATCCATCACTAGACCACCGGTATCACCACCTTCAAACACAAATCAATCACCATCGAATCATACAACTACTGCAGTTATACTTCTACTTCTCTTCGCTGTAAAACACTCCACATCCACCATCTCTCTCTCTCTCTCTCTTTCTCTCTCTCTCTCTCTCTCTTATTTATTTTTCGTAAACCACTATCAAAACCGCCACCCTAACACCATCTATCATCACCACTACCGCTGCTATTATAATGTTGTTTCAGCTGCAAAAATCTTGTGTTTCTGTTTTAAATTTTTGAAGGTATGCTGCACGATTTTTTTTCCTTTTGGCAGACAAAGAATAAATCATGTTGGAAGTGGACCCTCTTCTCCACTAACTGGTAATCGAACGGCTTCAATTAAACTCAACAGAGTTTAAGTTTATTAATATGTATTGTTATTAAACTATTAATTGGGCCACTAGCGAATTATTAGGTTTCAAAATAGGTTAACAAGCTTGGGCCAAATTGTTGTTATGTTAATGGGCCGTGACAAAACTCAAATTCCTGTTAAACTTCTATAAGTTCAATTTGGGCCGAGGAAGTAATTCTGTTGAACAACAAGTTATTAAATTCGAATATGAATTGGTTAATGAATGATGACGGTTATGAAGACATGATGATAATTAAGGCGATTAATAAATAAAAAGAATGGTGATGATTATCATGATGATTATCAAGATATTTAGATGATGTCACGAGTATGATAATGATACGCGAGTATGATAAAAGATTAAGATGATCGATGAGATTTTGATGATGTATATGATTATGATTATGATTATGATTATGATTATGATATGATTATGATTATATCATAATGATAAGATGAAATGATAAAGGTTAAAGATGATGAATGGAATTAATGAAGAAGGAGAAGTAGAACTGACGGGTTAATAGGTTAAATAAATATGGGTATTGAAATATAACAGAAAAACAGAAATGGTTTGATGGTTAGAGGGTGATGTTGGGGAACGGGAGGTCTCAGGTTCGAGCCCAGGCATGGGCATTATATTTTTTAAAAGCTAATTCATTGAGGTAGTTATCATTATTACTCTCATTATTATTATTATTATTATTATTATTATTATTATTATTATTATTATTATTATTATTATTATTATTATTATTATTATTATTATTATTATTATTATTATTAATTATCATAAAGTTATATTATTATTATTATTATTATTAAATCATGATTATCAAACTATCATTTTTAAGATGATAAATATTGTATACATAAAATATATTTATTACATATACTATAATTATATTAATATTTCGTATACACATATATCAAGCATACAAACATTATTTATATAAATACTTACATATAACAAACTAATAATTTTTTTTAAATATAATACTAACCATATATATATGTATAGATATATTAATAAAACTAAATATATAGATATTAATCATTTTAAATATATATACAAAATAAATATACATAACATGTAATTTAAGATATAAATAAAGTATATGTTTTTAAAAGAATTTAGTATAAAATTTATATAAACTACAAACACATAAATAGTATATTATTAATAAAGGAAATTATGAGATTTCCATTATATGTTTTAATAGATATACAATTGATATAGGTTCATGAATCCGAAGCCAACCCTACATTGTTCAGTTCAGTCGAATGCATATTTTTTACTACAAAATATCGTATCGTGAGTTTCATTTGCTCCCTTTTTAAATGCTTTTGCAATATATATTTTTGGGACTGAGAATACATGCGCTGCTTTTATATATGATTTACAAAATAGACACAAGTACTTGAAAATTACATTCTATGATTGAATTATCTTATTGAATATCACCCTTTTGCTTGGTAACCTAAGAATTAGTGAACGCCACTAATTGACGCGAATCCTGAAGATAGATCTATGGGCCTAACGAACCCCATCCAGGTTATGGATGCTTTAGTACTTCGATTTTTATATACAGATGAGTGTACTTGTATATTTGGGGATATTCTATATGCATTTGTTAATGTCGGTTATCAGGTGTTCTTCATATGAATGAGTTTTATACAGATGAGTGTTCCTGTATTATATTTTTGCAGATGAGTGTTCCTGCAGTTAATTATGAAAAATGAAATCTTGTTGTAGTGACCCGAACTTTTCCATGTTTATATATATTACATGAAATTGGTATATTTACATGATTAAATGTTTTCAACATGTTAAGCAATCAAACTTGTTAAGACTTGATTATTTGAAATGTGCTTCATATAGACAATTGACCACCTAAGTTGACCGGCGATTCACGAACGTTAAAAATTTGTAAAAATTACATGATGATATATATATGGATATATATATGGTTAACATGAGATTATGAGAAGTAAGTATCTCACTAAGTATATTAAAAATGAGTGATATACATAAAAATGAGTTTATTGAATTAAGAAACTCGAAACGATATATATAACGATTATCGTTATAACAACGTCTTACAAAATACATATGAATTATATTAAGATATTGATACACTATGTTTAACATGATAAAATGATAATTAAGTATATCATTAAGTGTGTTAATAATGAACTACATATGTAAAACAAGACTACTAACTTAAGAAATTCGAAACGAGGCATATATGTAACGATTATCGTTGTAACAACATTTAACTGTATATTTATCATACTAAGATATATTAATATATCATAATATCATGATAATGTAATAATTTAACATCTCTTTAGATATAATAAACAATGGTTAACAACATTTAACAAGATCGTTAACCTAAAGGTTTCAAAACAACATTTACATGTAACGACTAACAATGACTTAACGACTCAGTTAAAATGTATATACATGTAGTATTTTAATATGTATTCATACACTTTTGAAAGACTTCAAGACACATATCAAAATACTTCTACTTAACAAAAATGCTTACAATTACATCCTCGTTCAGTTTCATCAACAATTCTACTCGTATGCACCCGTATTCGTACTCGTACAATACACAGCTTTTAGATGTATGTACTATTGGTATATATACTCCAATGATCAGCTCTTAGTAGCCCATGTGAGTCACCTAACACATGTGGGAACCATCAATTGGCAACTAGCATGAAATATCTCATAAAATTACAAAAATGTTAGTAATCATTCATGACTTATTTACATGTAAACAAAATTACACATCCTTTATATCTAATCCATATACCAACGACCAAAAATACCTACAAACACTTTCATTCTTCAATTTTCTTCATCTAAGTGATCTCTCTCAAGTTCTATCTTCAAGTTCTAAGTGTTCTTCATAAATTCTACAAGTTCTAGTTTCATAAAATCAAGAATACTTCCAAGTTTACTAGCTCACTTCCAATCTTGTAAAGTGATCATCCAACCTCAATAAATCCTTGTTGTTTACAGTAAGATATCATTCTAAATAAAGGTAATACTCATATAAAAACTTTGATTCAATTCCTATAACTATAACTATCTTAATTAAAGTGATAATCTTACTTGAACTTGTTTTCGTGTCATGATTCTGCTTCAAGAACTTTCAAGCCATCCAAGATCCTTTGAAGCTAGATCATTTCTTGTCACTTCCAGTAGGTTTACCTACTAAACTTGAGGTATTAATGATGTTCATAACATCATTTGATTCATATATATTAAACTACCTTATTCGAAGGTTTAAACTTGAAATCACTAGAACATAGTTTAGTTAATTCTAAACTTGTTCGCAAACAAAAGATAATCCTTCTAACTTGACTTTTAAAATCAACTAAACACATGTTCTATATCTATATGATATGCTAACTTAATGATTTAAAACCGGGAAACACGAAAAACACCGTAAAACCGGATATACGCCGTCGTAGTAACACCGCGGGCTGTTTTGGGTTAGTTAATTAAAAACTATGATAAAATTTGATTTAAAAGTTGTTCTTCTTAGAAAATGATTTTTCTTATGAACATGAGACTATATCCAAAAATCATGGTTAAACTCAAAGTAGAAGTATGTTTTCCAAAATGGTCATCTAGACGTCGTTCTTTCGACTGAAATGACTACCTTTACAAAAACAACTTGTAACCTGTATTTCCAACTATAAACTTATACTTTTTCTGTTTAGATTTATAAACTTAAGTTCAATATGAAACCATAGCAACTTGAAACACTCAAAACGGATTTAAAACGAAGAAGTTATGGGTAAAACAAGATTGGATAATTTTTCTTGTTGTAGCTACGTGAAAATTGGTAACAAATCTATATTAATCATATCCTAGCTAACTTATATTGTATTACATGTGTTCTAATATATTATGTAATCTTGGGATACCATAGACAAGTATGCAAATGTTTTGACATATCATATCGACCCATGTATATATATTATTTGGAACAACCATAGACACTCTATATGCAGTAATATTGGAGTTAGCTATACAGGGTTGAGGTTGATTCCAAAAATATATATATACTTTGAGTTGTGATCTAGCCTGAGATGTGTATACACTGGGTCGTGGATTGATTCAAGATAATATATATCGATTTATTTCTGTACATCTAACTGTGGACAACTAGTTGTAGGTTACTAACGAGGACAGCTGACTTAATAAACTTAAAACATTAAAACGTATTAAAAATGTTGTAAATATATTTTGAACATATGTTGATATATATGTACATATTTGTTATAGGTTCGTGAATCGACCAGTGGCCAAGTCTTACTTCCCGACGAAGTAAAAATCTGTGAAAGTGAGTTATAGTCCCACTTTTAAAATCTATTATTTTTTTGGGATGAGAATACATGCAATTTTATAAATGTTTTACAAAATAGACACAAATAATCAAAAATACTTTCTATGTTGGATTATCGAACCGAGTATGCCCCTTTTTAGCTTGGTAGCCTAAGAATTAGGGAAATGGCCCATAATTGACGCGAATCCTAAAGATAGATCTATTTGGCCCAACAAGCCTCATCCGAGTTACGAATGCTTTAGTACTTCGATTTATCATATCCGATGAGAGTCCCGGAATGATGGGGATATTCTATATGCATCTTGTTAAGGTCGGTTACCAGGTGTTCAACATATGAATGATTTTTATCTCTATGCATTTTGCGAAATGCCTGATATGAGATGTGTTATAAAAATGAAATCTTGTGGTCTATTATTATGATTTGATAATATGTAGGTTAAACCTATAACTCACCAACAATTTTGTTGACCTTTTAAGCATGTTTATTCTCAGGTAATTATTAAGAGCTTCCGCTGTTGCATACTAATTTAAGGATAAGATTTGGAGTCCATGCTTGTATAATATTGTTTAAAAACTGCATTCGAAGACTTATGTTGATGTGAAATATTATTGTAACCATTATGTAATGGTCGTGTAAAAAATGCTATATTTTAGATTATTATTATTTGATAATCGTCGTAATATTTCAAAGGTTATGGTTTGTTCTAAAATCGAATGCAGTCTTTGAAAAACATCTCATTTAGAGGTCAAAACCTCGCAACGAAATCAATTAATATGGAACGTTTATAATCAATATGAATGGGACATTTCAGTTGGTATCCGAGCGTTGGTCTTAGAGAACCAGAAATTTGCATTAGTGTGTCTTATCGAGTTTGTTAGGATACATTAGTGAGTCTGGACTTCGACCATGTTTTCTTTAAAAACGATTGCTTAACAGTTTTGTTGGAAACTATATATTATTAACATGTAGATATTATGTGATATATTAACCTCTTAATGTGATTGATATTGTGTGATAGATGTCTACCACTAGTACAAATCCCATCGATTCACCTAATAATAATGAAGAGTCGAATATATTTTGGGAAGATTCACAAATTCCCGAAGAGGAACCGGAAGAAGAGGAACTGGAAGAGGAGGAACCGAAAGAAGAAGAGGTTCCGGAGGAAGAAATATTGATACCTATAGTAAATCGATTAAATAAAAGAAAATCTTTAACCAACGGACCAAAGTTAATAATGATCAATGGTGTTTCCGCCGAGGAAGCAAAATATTGGGAAGATTACCAATTTTCCGATGAATCGGATCCCGATGAGGATTCCGATGATGTTATAGAAATTACCTCGACCCAATTTAATAAAGCGAAAGAAAATAATAAGGGAAAAGGTATAAAAATAGAGAAATCCGATTCCAACCCCGATGAACTTTATATGTATCGGCAACATCCGTATTTCCTAAAATGTAACAATGACCCGGGAACCTCGAAACAACCAGGTTTTTCTAAACCATTGTGGAAAATGACGGCTCGTATTAGAGGAACACCATATATTCCTAGAAAATTAGGAAAACAAACCAAGTTCGAAGAAGAAGAAACCAGTGATTCAGATTAGAGGGTTGTAATCATGTTGTGTATTATATGTATTGTAGTGTGCCTGTACTTTTATGTTCTATGTAAAAATTGCTTGCATTGTTTGTTAATTATCTTTTATGAATCTAACCCTCGTCTATTTTTACAGTATAATAACACAAAATGGACGTTAAGGGTAGACAACCGAATATTTTTGAAGACCTACCAGAGGATATGATTGATAAAATCTTGTCTAGAGTCGGTCAGAATTCATCAGCACAATTAGTTATGGCGAAATTAACTTGTGAAACATTTGAAAGACTTTCCAGAAATGCCTTAGTTTATAAAAGACTTTCCTTTGATAGGTGGGGTATATCACATTGGGGAGACCGTAAGTTACGCCGTGTTTTCTTTAAAGTGTTAAATGTAGGGAACCCAAATGAAATTTTAAGCTACGGGTTAAGAACCTATTTTGACTCAACATATCCCAACATAGGATTTCGTGAATTAGAAAGAGCTTCTAACATGCAACATAAAGAAGCATGTTATGCTTACGGGTTAGTGATGTTCGCTTCTTACCAAAGTGAGAAAAAGAACATCGGATTGCAACTTTTAAATAAAACCATCCCACAAGTGACAGATTCAGTAGTTGGGGTGAGAAACAAGGTTTTTAGATTATTACGGGGCTGTTGGACATTACGAAACCCTCGTCCTTTTGACAACATTACTACATGCTGTCTTGTCAACGGTCACAACGGTTATGTTCCACAAGACCAAGGATAGGAAGTAGTCTTAGTAAAACCAGAATGCATGACTTGTTTCTGGACGTATGAATTACGTGTATTTATTGCCTTTGTTGAACGACTTGCGTATTAACTAGAATTGTCTTCGCAACTGTTTTGTATCAGAGTTTTTATGTGCTATATTTCATGATATATATAAAATAGCGGTATTGTAAGTTTGCGAAATATTGTATAAAAGTTTGAATGTGAAATATTATTATAATCAGTTTTTCATATAGAATTGTAGTAGTTGAATTGTTTGTTAGCTACTAAGTATGAACTTAACGGGTAGGTATTACCCGAATTAAAACTTATAAAACGCTAATATGAAGAAAAAGCTTTTATAAATGAGTTCATATTATGCTACGGAATACTATTGACTACTCTTAATATTCTATATGATTAACTTAATTCTTTTGGCTATTTTTGAAGGAAATGGCACCGACTATTCGTCAGAACTTGAACATGAGTGAGGAAGACTTTCGTGCTTTCCTTGCAGCAAATATAGCCGTAGTACAGGCTGCAATGCAAAACAACAACAACTCAGGGTCTAGCAGTGGAGTTAACTCCACAGGAAACCGTGTAGGATACTCCTACAAGGCTTTCACTGCCTGTAAACCTCTGGAATTCGATGGAACTGAAGGACCAGTCGGACTGAAATGATGGACCGAAAAGGTCGAATCTGTGTTTGTTATAAGCAAATGTGCTGAGGAAGATAAGGTAAAGTACGCCACGCATACCTTCACAGGTACTGCGTTAACATGGTGGAATACATATCTCGAACAAGTGGGACAAGATGCTGCTTACGCACTACCGTGGTCAGCATTCAAACATTTGATGAACGAGCAGTACCGTCCCAGAAATGAAGTCAATAAGCTCAAGACAGAGCTTAGAGAATTACGAATGAAGGGATTCGATATCACCACATACGAACGACGATTCACCGAGTTGTGTTTATCGTGCCCAAGAGTGTTCGAAGATGAAGAAGAGCAGATCAATGCATTTGTAAAGGGGTTACCAGAGAGAATTCAGGAGGATGTGAGTTCAAGCGCGCCCACTTCAATGCAAAAGGCAAGCCTAATGGATCACAAACTTATAAAACAGATCGAGGGAAGGATTAGAGAGCAGGCGGCCGAGGAGGCCAAAATGAAACAAGTCAAGAGAAAGTGGGAAGAACCCAGTGACAAGAGTCACAATTTCAACAATCAACACCACAATCACAACCACAATCGCACCATTTTTCGCAACAACAAACGCAACAAAAACCATTCCAACAACAACAACTACAACAATCATCCCAATAATAATACCAACCGCAACAACAAAAATTCCAACAACAATCTCAATAACAACACTGGTAATCAAAATAAGAAAATTCCGTGTCTGAGGTGTGAAGGGTACCATCCAACTACTTTTTGTCCAGCAACATGTACTAAATGTAATAGAAAGGGTCATGATACAACGAAGCGTGGAATTTATGGACCATCGGGTAAAGGAACAAGTAATGCCAACATTATTTGTTTTGGATGCGGGAAGAAGGGCCACTACAAAACTGTGTGTCCAAACCAGGGAAATAATAATGGGCAAAGCCGTGGGAGAGTTTTTAACATTAACACGGAAGAAGCGCAGGAAGACCCAGAGCTTGTTACGGGTACGTTTCTTATCGATGAAAAACCTGCTTATGTTTTATTTGATTCGGGTGCGGATAGAAGTTATATGAGTAGAGATTTTTGTGCTAAATTAAGTGGTCCATTGACGCCTATAAATAATAAATTTTTACTCGAATTAGCAAACGGTAAATTAATTTAGGCAGATAAAATATGTCGGAATCGAGAAATTAAACTGGTTAGCGAAACGTTTAAGATCGATTTGATACCAGTAGAGTTAGGGAGTTTTGATGTGATAATCGGCATGGACTGGTTGAAAAAGGAGAGAGCGGAAATCGTATGTTACAAAAATGCAATTCGCATTGTACGAGAAAAAGGAAAACCTATAATGGTGTACGGAGAAAAGAGCAACGCGAAGCTAAATCTTATTAGTAATTTGAAGGCGCAAAAACTAATAAAAAAAGGTTGCTATGCCGTTCTAGCACACATCGAAGAAGTCAAACCCGAAGAAAAGAACATCAATGATGTTCCCGTCGCAAAATAATTTCCTGATGTATTTCTGAAAGAATTACCTGGACTACCTCCACATCGATATGTTGAATTTCAAATAGATCTCGTACCAGGAGCTGCACCAATAGCTCGTGCTCCATACAGACTCGCACCCAGTGAAATGAAAGAACTCCAAAGCCAACTAAAAGAACTTTTAGAGCGTGGTTTTATACGACCAAGTACATCACCATGGGGAGCTCCTGTTTTTTTTTTGTCAAAAAGAAGGATGGTACATTCAGGTTGTGTATCGACTACCGAGAGTTGAACAAACTTACCATCAAAAATCGTTATCCACTACCAAGAATCGACGACTTATTTGATCAACTACAAGGCTCGTCAGTTTATTCGAAGATTGACTTACGTTCTGGGTATCATCAAATGCGGGTGAAGGAGGATTATATTCCAAAGACTGCTTTCAGGACGTGTTACGGTCATTACGAGTTTATGGTTATGCTGTTTGGGTTGACTAATGCACCAGCTGTGTTCATGGACCTCATGAACCAAGTGTGTGGACCATACCTTGACAAGTTTTTCATTGTTTTTATTGATGACATACTTATTTACTCAAAGAATGATCAAGAGCACGAAGAACATTTGAGAAAAGTGCTAGAGTTGTTGAGGAAAGAAAAACTGTACGCTAAGTTTTCAAAGTGTGCATTTTGGTTGGAAGAAGTTCAATTCCTCGGTCACATAGTGAACAAAGAATGTATTCAAGTGGATCCGGCAAAGATTGAAACCGTTGAAAAGTGGGAAACCCCAAAAACTCCGAAGCATATACGCCAATTTTTAGGACTGGCTGGTTACTACAGAAGGTTCATCCAAGATTTTTCCAAAATAGCAAAACCCTTGACTGCATTAACGAATAAAGGGAAGATGTAACGACCCGGATTTTTCCGATCGTTTTACACTTATAAGATTAATATTTACATAAATTAAACCTTACCAACATGATAAGCAATCTAAATTGTTGAGATTTATGATTTTGAAAAGAATTTTACACAACGTTTGACCGTCTAATTTGACCGATGATATCACGAACTATACAATATATGATAATTATACGTTTGTGTATATATATGTATTTATTTATATTTAACATGATTTATGGATGTTTTAATATCTCATTTTGTATTAATAACAATAAGTTATAAGTATATTTTGAAACTACTAACTTAAGTTTTCAAAACGATAACCATACGTAACGTTATTTGACATAAATACTTATAACCTATAATGTTTATACATATATCGTATATGTAATGTATTTAATCACTTTTTAAGGATTTAAATACATAAAACAATATAAGTGTATTCACAAAAGATAGCTATATTTGAATCCTCATTCCATTTTTCACAAGATTTCTATACGTATATCTAGAGTATATATACTCGTATCATACCTAGCTTCTATACGTATTTACTATTGGTATATACACATCAAATCACCACCAACCAGCCCTTGTTCATGCCTTATGTATAAGGTAACTACTTTTGTTATCTAGTATGACAATTTCACATGATTAAAAGATTTTTTCACAAAATTACAAACTTATACACCTTTTATACCACCATTTATACTCCATCCATTTTCAATTTTTGATTCATTTTTTTTACCTCAAACCTCTAGCTAAAAACACACACACTTTTAAGAGCCTTAAACTCCATAACAATCCAGCAAGTTACCAAGAAGATCTAGCCATAAAAACCTTACTTAATCACCATAAGAAAACTCTTACAACAACACTTCAAGAATCCTTCCAAGAACACAAACTTACTTTCAATCTTTCATCCAATTCTATCACCCTTTTGGTTCTAGATTTTTACTCCTCTTTTACAGCAACCTTTTCCAAGGAACTTGAGGTAGTAACTATGTTCATAACCTTATTCGATTCATATATATATAGCTATCTTATTTTGTGGTATAAAATTTTAACAACAAGAACATAGTTTGAATGTTTTCAAACTTGTTTGCAAACTAAATAGATCCTTCTAACTTAACTTTTAAAATACTTCAAGACCTGTAATATAACTTAAATATATGCTAATTTAACAAGGTATAACTAGGTTTTTCAAAGAATACCTTAAAAACTGTTTTTACGACATTAGAGTGCAACCGGGGACTGTTTTGGGTTGGATAATTAAAAACCATCTTAAACTTTGAATTGGAGGTTTATTTTCTGGAAAAATGATTTTTACTATGAATATGATAACACATAAAAATTTCATGATTTAATTCAAAGCATAAGTATTTTTAGAAAAATGGTCATTAACTGATATTTTTTGTAACAAAAATGTTTAACTTCATAAGTTTCACTAAAGTTTCACCTATGCCGTGTGATTTTGAATACAAACTAAGGTATTTACAGTTCATAGTCTTAAAGAGGAACTCGATCCAAGGAGATGGCAAGTTGAATCAACGTAAACGGAGTTGTAACGAAGAAACTATGACCAAAACGAGATCGGATATCTAAGACTAGTTTAGTCACGAAAATAATTGGAGAAAAATTAAATAAATCACATCTTTTTAAAATAACATGATATTTTATATATATGTACTCATAATTTAATTTTATATGGTTCAGGATCACCCGTAAACAATACGAGAAGATTAATCATAAGATCCCATGATTGTACGCAACACGTCATTTGACAACACCGGTACTTTATGTACGCAACACGTCATTTGACAACACCGGTACCGTGGGTCAAGATTAATCTCGACCAATACATATACGATGGGGTTTTATTTATTTCGTTGGGGGTTTATTAAACACCTAAAAATGAACCATTAAAATTGAATTACTAACATTGAACTGCTAACTACGGACTAAGGAATTATAAAAAGTATTAAAAGTATTATATATATATATGTGACGTTGTTTAAAATGAAAGTATATTGATATATTATATATGGATAGGTTCGTGATATCAATCGGAGACCAAGTCGAAATTACATATCTTCAAGGCAAAGTGAGTATATAGTCCCATTTTTAAACTCTAAATATTTCGGGATGAGAATACATGTATTTTATGTTTTATGTTATGGACACAAGTAACTGAAAAATATATTCTACGTTGAGTTGTACCACTGGCATACTTCCCTGTAGCTTGGTAACTATTATTTACAGCGGTATTGTAAACGCGAATCCTGTTGATAGATCTATCGGGCCTGACAACCTCAACCGGACTGGACGACCAGTATTCAACGGTTGCACAGTACTTCGTTTTGCCACTACACTTGGTACGGTGTAGTAAGATTTCATAATAAAGGGAATATGCGACGTGATTAAATGTTAAGTATGGTTACCAAGTGCTCAACCACTTAGAATATTTTTATTAAAATGTTTATATATGAAATCTTGTGTTCCATTGTTATAACGCTGCTAGCATCAAACCTATATATCTCACCAACTTTATGTTGACGTTTTAAAGCATGTTATTCTCAGGTATGAATTAAGTCTTCCGCTGTGCATTAGCTCATGTTAAGGATACTACTTGGGACCTTTTAAGCCATGATACAAAGACGTTGCATTCGAGTCATTGGAGTTCAATAGAGAATATTAATAAGTAAATGACAGATTAGGTCATGTGGATATTATGAAATGTTAGACAAAAATGTCAAATATTGATGTAATGATAGTTTTCCTTTTAAGAATAAATGCAACGTTTGAAAAATGTATCATATAGAGGTCAAGTACCTCGCAATGTTATCATATGTTATTGTATTCTTCCCTATGGATTGGGTCGGGTCGTCTCATGTGGTATCAGAGCGTTGGTCTTAGCGAACCAGGCCTTGCATTAGTGTGTCTAACTGGTAGTTGTTAGGATGCATTAGTGATTCTGGACTTTGACCGTGTGTACATGTCAAAAGTTTTGCTTATCATATCTAGTCGAAAATCATCTGCTTATCATCCTTAGGAATTGCCTGCTTAGTATTCTTAAGTCTAGACACGTCTTACTGCATTTAGTGCATCGATAGTGTATAGACAAAATTCGTATCCTAGCGTATCTGTTGCTATAGACATTGCCTGACGAATTTCAAAGATTCTCCGTAATTCACGGGATTTTGAGTATTATAAATACATATGTAAATTATGTATTGAAGAATACCAAACCCAACTCCTATAATCTATTCCAAACCAAAAATCCATTTCCCCGACTATACAAGATGAACTCCGCGTCCAGTTCGAATTCTTCCGACTCCGACAGCTACGCTGATATGGATTTCCATTCGGGCTCCGAAGGCAGCGTCACTGGAATGGATCAACCAATTTCTCATCATCTATTCTGGATGAATTGGGGATGGGTTCGTAGTATACTAAATTATTGGAGACAAGAAGAAGGTGATCCCTTTCACCCACCGAATTGCCCCATTGGCGACGAACCTGAAGTACTTACCGGCGAACCTGTTCGAGAAACCATTTTCTCTCTCATTTCTCGAGTATCTCGTCACGATTATATCCTATCCCATATTTCGGATCTTGTTCATTCGCTCACTCCAACCGCCAATCATCCTGGTGTACTAGCAGAAATTAACGAACTTCGCGCTCGTGTGACGGCTTTGGAGAACACGGTGCGAAGGTTACAAACACTAGCAGCAGCACCAGCAGCATAACCAGTACCGTTAACAACATCAACCTCGCAATCTGTAGTACCAGTAGCATCATCGACGTCAACGGCATCATCAGCATCAACACCAACCGTATCATTACCACCACCAACAATCACATCCGCACCATGTACCTCAACATCATCATCTGAACTTCGAATATGATCTTTGTTCTACATATCATTCTACACCGATTACCTCTTCTTTACGTATCGTTCTTCGTTCGACATGACGATTATGTAATCTCTAATGTTTTGGAGATTATGTAATCTAGTAATAACGATAAATCAAATGAGTTGAATATTTTATTGACTCATTAAATTCATAGTTACATCCGAAGAAAATATATATGCAAATATATTTTCATAAAGATTGTAATTAAAAATTTCTTTCGTACAAACTGTTAATGATGAAAATATTTTAACGGGTGGGTAGTACCCAAGGAATATTTAGAATTCACATTAACAAGTTACACTGTACATTCTTCGAATCTGATTCAACGATCACTTATTATCCTACTTACAATTACCGATATACGTATCCGTTTACCCCAGATTAACCATTTCCATTTAAATTTCATATTTGGATTTTTACCTATCGGAATCCAACAAGTGGCATAATGAAGAAACATTGGCAAAATAAAAATTATTAGAAACAGATTGTGATAGGATTACACGCTAACTGTTCCGGCTAACTGTTCCCAGCTAACTGATTAATATTTAATTTATCGCAATTTACATTCTTGCAATTTTAATTTCTGTACTTTACATACCGTCGGGACACATGTACAACAACACGTCGGATTAATTCTGAGACAACACGTTGTATAATGGGTCATGATATATATTTATTTATTTTACGCATTTTAAATAACGGGACACGTATACAAGGTTTCGACTTATCATATTGACCCATCTGTATATATATTTCGGAACAACCATAGACACTCTATATGTGAAGGTGGGAGTTGTCTATACAGGGTCGGAGTTGATTCCAAAATATATATATACTTTGAGTTGTGATCGACACCGAGACCGGTACACGGGTCACGATACGTATTAAGTAATTCGAATATTATATATTTAGTTCATATATGAATTTATTGAACCATTGGACAATCGGACTATTGGACTGCTAACTTTGGACAATTAAAAATGAGTTAAAATGATGATTATTACATATGAAACTAAACAATCCTTCAAGTATGCCACTTGATTCTATTTTAAACCTCATTTGTATCTTGACGATTACAATTCGCATTCATAACTTTTCATGATTCTTGAAAACATCTCGATCGAGAAGTTGAACCAGCCGCACCTCGTCTACGGAAGATAGATTTATGCATACAATTATGCACCTGAAAATTTTCGAACTCGAAGTTATAGTTAAAACGTATCCGCATCGAATTCCTTGTCATCCATTAGCAAAAACAATCACGTGATTCCTTTTCAATTAACTAATTTTGTCACAGCTCCACTTCGATATCTCAGTAAGACTACTCTTATTACAATCTCGATATATATATACGTTGTACTTTCGCCATCGTTACCGGAGAACCTTTTATATTCCATCATATTACCATCAGCGTTTAATCATCTAAAAATACAATTCTCCTTAAACCATCTTGGTTTGATAACCAATTACCCAGATCCGATAACTTTGAAAATACTGACGAAGCAGCATGTTGTAGAAGGTCTTAATGACCAAAAGTTGATGATAAAAGAAGGAAGTGTTAGGAACGCTCGATAGAAAATTGGTACTGAAAACCGGATTGAGCAAACCATGAAGGAGACTCTGAACAAGTTACAAGGACTAAACTTGTACATAAAGAATTATGACGATTCTATAGCAAACACCTTGCTTCTGAATCTAAACACTTACGGGTCAATCTTCATCATCATCCTTCGACATTAGAAATTCCAAGATATTATCATATCTTTCATTATAAATATCCTCAATATTTCTGAAGATATTTTCACCACTATCCTTATCTGAAATCATTTATCTCTCTGTAATATCTGCGTTACAATATAAAGGAAACTGTGTTAGTTTCTAAATCCTTCAAGTTTAAAATAGGAATGTTCTGAAGCAGTGTTGGGAACTGATGCATGAATTAGTATAATATAATGAAACTTGATCAACTTCATTATATTACAGTAAGTCATGTTAAGTTTCTAATGGAATGTGATGATTCACAGTACCGTCATCATGTGCCATGTTACACGGCTTTTACATTCTATCCAATTCCGAAACGTATTAAGAACAAATCATCTTGATAGTTCTATTTTCCTGGATATTCTGGTAATTTGACAAATCAAAATCGTGCCATTACCATTCCTTTCTTAGAGCATTAGCTATGTTCATTCCGAATTTTATACCTACGAATTTCGAACTATTGATCGCTTGACTCAAGGACGGGAAGAAGAAACGAAGGGACAAAGTCCCAAAATAGAAAGTGGGGTATAGATCACAGCAAATAGAAGAGAGTATTAACTATGGATGACAATGATTATGGAAAACAGAAGCAGGAGCATTGAAATATAAGGAAAGATATCAAACCCAATAACCACCCAGAAACTACAAACCGTGTATATCAATACGTATGGCGACGTAGAGACACGGGAGAATTAGAAACATTATAATTCCAAGAAAATCATAAAAGTGAATAGATTCTTCTAGCGGTAGATGAAAGAGAAGAATGAAAGATATGAAAGTTAGAAGTATAACAAAAATCAGAACGGGATGAAGCATTTTAAAGGATACCTTAAGGTATGAATTAGAGGAGGAAGAGTAAGAGATGTGAGGTATGGAAGTAAGAAAGGGAAGGAGGTGGATTTATAGTGAAATATCCGACAAAGAAATCGAAACAGATTATCGCATTAAATCAAAGGAGATCCTGTTTTCTAAATCATCGAAGAACCAAATCTTATTACATAAGATTTTCTTTAAATCCCTTAAATTCTGGAAATCAATCCTAATCTCGATATCGGTTAAAACAATTCCATATTCACTCATTTCATTCTTTTGTGATAGCTTCACTCGTGCGTTTCACATGATCGAATCGTTTTATCCATATCTTCCAATAATGATAAAACTCTATTAATACCTCATATTCGTCATGAAAACATTCCTATTGTTATTTATGACAACCTCTACCAAATTTCGGGACGAAATTTCTTTAACGGGTGGGTACTGTAACGACCCGGATTTTTCCGATCGTTTTACACTTATAAGATTAATATTTACATAAATTAAACCTTACCAACATGATAAGCAATCTAAATTGTTGAGATTTATGATTTTGAAAAGAATTTTACACAACGTTTGACCGTCTAATTTGACCGATGATATCACGAACTATACAATATATGATAATTATACGTTTGTGTATATATATGTATTTATTTATATTTAACATGATTTATGGATGTTTTAATATCTCATTTTGTATTAATAACAATAAGTTATAAGTATATTTTGAAACTACTAACTTAAGTTTTCAAAACGATAACCATACGTAACGTTATTTGACATAAATACTTATAACCTATAATGTTTATACATATATCGTATATGTAATGTATTTAATCACTTTTTAAGGATTTAAATACATAAAACAATATAAGTGTATTCACAAAAGATAGCTATATTTGAATCCTCATTCCATTTTTCACAAGATTTCTATACGTATATCTAGAGTATATATACTCGTATCATACCTAGCTTCTATACGTATTTACTATTGGTATATACACATCAAATCACCACCAACCAGCCCTTGTTCATGCCTTATGTATAAGGTAACTACTTTTGTTATCTAGTATGACAATTTCACATGATTAAAAGATTTTTTCACAAAATTACAAACTTATACACCTTTTATACCACCATTTATACTCCATCCATTTTCAATTTTTGATTCATTTTTTTTACCTCAAACCTCTAGCTAAAAACACACACACTTTTAAGAGCCTTAAACTCCATAACAATCCAGCAAGTTACCAAGAAGATCTAGCCATAAAAACCTTACTTAATCACCATAAGAAAACTCTTACAACAACACTTCAAGAATCCTTCCAAGAACACAAACTTACTTTCAATCTTTCATCCAATTCTATCACCCTTTTGGTTCTAGATTTTTACTCCTCTTTTACAGCAACCTTTTCCAAGGAACTTGAGGTAGTAACTATGTTCATAACCTTATTCGATTCATATATATATAGCTATCTTATTTTGTGGTATAAAATTTTAACAACAAGAACATAGTTTGAATGTTTTCAAACTTGTTTGCAAACTAAATAGATCCTTCTAACTTAACTTTTAAAATACTTCAAGACCTGTAATATAACTTAAATATATGCTAATTTAACAAGGTATAACTAGGTTTTTCAAAGAATACCTTAAAAACTGTTTTTACGACATTAGAGTGCAACCGGGGACTGTTTTGGGTTGGATAATTAAAAACCATCTTAAACTTTGAATTGGAGGTTTATTTTCTGGAAAAATGATTTTTACTATGAATATGATAACACATAAAAATTTCATGATTTAATTCAAAGCATAAGTATTTTTAGAAAAATGGTCATTAACTGATATTTTTTGTAACAAAAATGTTTAACTTCATAAGTTTCACTAAAGTTTCACCTATGCCGTGTGATTTTGAATACAAACTAAGGTATTTACAGTTCATAGTCTTAAAGAGGAACTCGATCCAAGGAGATGGCAAGTTGAATCAACGTAAACGGAGTTGTAACGAAGAAACTATGACCAAAACGAGATCGGATATCTAAGACTAGTTTAGTCACGAAAATAATTGGAGAAAAATTAAATAAATCACATCTTTTTAAAATAACATGATATTTTATATATATGTACTCATAATTTAATTTTATATGGTTCAGGATCACCCGTAAACAATACGAGAAGATTAATCATAAGATCCCATGATTGTACGCAACACGTCATTTGACAACACCGGTACTTTATGTACGCAACACGTCATTTGACAACACCGGTACCGTGGGTCAAGATTAATCTCGACCAATACATATACGATGGGGTTTTATTTATTTCGTTGGGGGTTTATTAAACACCTAAAAATGAACCATTAAAATTGAATTACTAACATTGAACTGCTAACTACGGACTAAGGAATTATAAAAAGTATTAAAAGTATTATATATATATATGTGACGTTGTTTAAAATGAAAGTATATTGATATATTATATATGGATAGGTTCGTGATATCAATCGGAGACCAAGTCGAAATTACATATCTTCAAGGCAAAGTGAGTATATAGTCCCATTTTTAAACTCTAAATATTTCGGGATGAGAATACATGTATTTTATGTTTTATGTTATGGACACAAGTAACTGAAAAATATATTCTACGTTGAGTTGTACCACTGGCATACTTCCCTGTAGCTTGGTAACTATTATTTACAGCGGTATTGTAAACGCGAATCCTGTTGATAGATCTATCGGGCCTGACAACCTCAACCGGACTGGACGACCAGTATTCAACGGTTGCACAGTACTTCGTTTTGCCACTACACTTGGTACGGTGTAGTAAGATTTCATAATAAAGGGAATATGCGACGTGATTAAATGTTAAGTATGGTTACCAAGTGCTCAACCACTTAGAATATTTTTATTAAAATGTTTATATATGAAATCTTGTGTTCCATTGTTATAACGCTGCTAGCATCAAACCTATATATCTCACCAACTTTATGTTGACGTTTTAAAGCATGTTATTCTCAGGTATGAATTAAGTCTTCCGCTGTGCATTAGCTCATGTTAAGGATACTACTTGGGACCTTTTAAGCCATGATACAAAGACGTTGCATTCGAGTCATTGGAGTTCAATAGAGAATATTAATAAGTAAATGACAGATTAGGTCATGTGGATATTATGAAATGTTAGACAAAAATGTCAAATATTGATGTAATGATAGTTTTCCTTTTAAGAATAAATGCAACGTTTGAAAAATGTATCATATAGAGGTCAAGTACCTCGCAATGTTATCATATGTTATTGTATTCTTCCCTATGGATTGGGTCGGGTCGTCTCAGAAGAAATTTGAATGGAAGGATGAGCAGCAGAAAGCGTTTCAATTGTTGAAGAAAAAGTTAACTACGGCACCTATATTGTCATTGCCTGAATGGAATGATGATTTTGTGATATATTGTGATGCCTCAAAGCAAGGCCTCGGTTGTGTATTAATGCAACGAACGAAGTTAATTACTTATGCATCCAGACAATTGAAGATTCACGAGCAAAATTATACGACCCACGATTTGGAATTGGGCGCTTTTGTTTTTGCATTAAAGACTTGGAGGCACTACTTATATGGGGTCAAAAGTATCATATATACCGACCACAAAAGTCTCCAACATATATTTAATCAGAAACAACTGAACATGAGGCAGCGTAGGTGGATTGAGTTATTGAATGATTACGATTTTGAGATTCGTTACCACCTAGGGAAGGCAAATGTTGTAGCCGACGCTTTGAGTAGAAAGGACAGAGAACCAATGCAGGTAAAAGCTATGAATATAATTATTCGTACTAACCTTACTACTCAAATAAAGGAGGCGCAATAGGGAGTTGTTAAAGAAGTAAAGTTGAAGAATGAAATACCCAAAGGATCGGAGAAACATCTTAATATTCGGGAAGACAGAACCCGGTATAGGGCTGAAAGAATTTGGGTACCAAAGTTTGAAGATGTGAGAGAAAAGGTACTTAAGGAAGCACATAAAACCAGATATTCAATACATCCCGGAGCGGGAAAGATGTACAAAGATCTCAAGAAACACTTTTGGTGGCCGGGTATGAAAGCCGATATTGCTAGATATGTAGGAGAATGTTTGACGTGTTCTAAGGTCAAAGCTGAACATCAGAAACCATCAGGTCTACTTCAACAACCCGAAATCCCAGAATGGAAATGGGAAAACATTACCATGGATTTCATTACTAAATTGTCAAGGACTGCAAGTGGTTATGATAATATTTGGGTAATAGTCGATCGTCTCACCAAGTCAGCACACTTTCTGCCAATGAGAGAAGATGATAAAAAAGAGAAGTTGATGAGATTATACTTGAAGGAAGTTGTCTCTAGACATGGAATACCAATCTCTATTATCTCTGATAGAGATGGCAGATTTGTTTCAAGGTTTTGGCAGACATTACAACAAGCATTGGGAACTCGTCTAGACATGAGTACTGCCTTTCATCCACAAACCGATGGGCAGAGCGAAAGGACGATACAGACTCTTGAAGACATGCTACGAGCATGTGTTATTGATTTTGGAAACGGTTGGGATCGACATCTACCATTAGCAGAGTTTTCCTACAACAACAGTTACCACTCGAGTATCGAAATGGCATCGTTCGAAGCACTTTATGGTAGAAAGTGTAGATCTCCAATTTGTTGGAATGAATTGGGGGATAGACAGATTACGAGTCCGGAGATAATCCAAGAAACTACATAGAAAATCATCCAAATTCAACAACGGTTGAAAACTGCTCAGAGTCGACAAAAGAGCTACGCGGACCTTAAAAGGAAAGATATAGAATTTGAAATTGGGGAGATGGTCATGCTTAAGGTTTCGCCTTGGAAAGGTATTGTTCGATTTGGTAAACGGGGGAAATTAAATCCAAGATACATTGGACCATTCAAGATTTTAGATCGTATCGGACCAGTAGCCTACCGACATGAATTACCTCAACAACTCGCCAATGTACATAATACCTTTCACGTCTCGAATCTGAAGAAGTGCTTAGCCAAAGAAGATCTCACTCTTCCTTTAGACGAAATTAAAATCAATGAAAAACTACAATTCATTGAAGAACCCGTCGAGATAATGGATCGTGAGGTTAAAACGCTCAAGCAAAATAAGATACCGATCTTCAAGGTTCGATGGAATGCTCGTAGGGGACCCGAGTTTACCTGGGAGCATGAAGATCAAATGAAGCTGAAATACCCGTACCTATTTCCAGAAGATTCATCAACACCTTCAACAACTTAAAATTTCGGGACAAAATTTATTTAACGGGTAGGTACTGTAGTGACCCGAACTTTTCCATGTTTATACATATTAAATGAAATTGGTATATTTACCTAATTAAATGTTTTCAAGATGTTAAGTAATCAAACTTGTTAAGACTTGATTATTTGAAATGTGCTTCATATAGACAATTGACCACCCAAGTTGACCGGCGATTCACGAACGTTAAAAATTTGTAAAAACTACATGATGATATATATATGGATATGTATATGGTTAACATGAGATTATGATAAGTAAGTATCTCACTAAATATATTAACAATGAGTAATATACATAAAAATGAGTTTATTGAATTAAGAAACTCGAAACGATATATATAACGATTATCGTTATAACAACGTCTTACTAAATACATATGAATGATATTAAGATATTGATACACTATGTTTAACATGATAAAATGATAATTAAGTATATCATTAAGTGTGTTAACAATGAACTACATATGTAAAACAAGACTACTAACTTAAGAAATTCGAAACGAGGCATATATGTAACGATTATCGTTGTAACAACATTTAACTGTATATATATCATACTAAGATATATTAATATATAATAATATCATGATAATGTAATAATTTAACATCTCTTTAGATATAATAAACAATGGGTTAACAACATTTAACAAGATCGTTAACCTAAAGGTTTCAAAACAACATTTACATGTAACGACTAACGATGACTTAACGACTCAGTTAAAATGTATATACATGTAGTGTCTTAATATGTATTCATACACTTTTGAAAGACTTCAAGACACTTATAAAAATACTTCTACTTAACAAAAATGCTTACAATTACATCCTCGTTCAGTTTCATCAACAATTCTACTCGTATGCACCCGTATTCGTACTCGTACAATACACAGCTTTTAGATGTATGTACTATTGGTATATACACTCCAATGATCAGCTCTTAGCAGCCCATGTGAGTCATCTAACACATGTGGGAACCATCATTTGGCAACTAGCATGAAATATCTCATAAAATTATAAAAATATTAGTAATCATTCATGACTTATTTACATGTAAACAAAATTACACATCCTTTATATCTAATCCATATACCAACGACCAAAAACACCTACAAACACTTTCATTCTTCAATTTTCTTCATCTAAGTGATCTCTCTCAAGTTCTATCTTCAAGTTCTAAGTGTTCATAAATTCTACAAGTTCTAGTTTCATAAAATCAAGAATGCTTCCAAGTTTACTAGCTCACTTCCAATCTTGTAAAGTGATCATCCAACCTCAAGAAATCCTTGTTGTTTACAGTAAGATATCATTCTAAATAAAGGTAATACTCATATACAAACTTTGATTCAATTCCTATAACTATAACTATCTTAATTAAAGTGATAATCTTACTTGAACTTGTTTTCGTGTCATGATTCTGCTTCAAGAACTTTCAAGCCATCCAAGATCCTTTTAAGCTAGATCATTTCTTGTCACTTCCAGTAGGTTTACCTACTAAACTTGAGGTAGTAATGATGTTCATAACATCATTTGATTCATATATATTAAACTACCTTATTCGAAGGTTTAAACTTGAAATCACTAGAACATAGTTTAGTTAATTCTAAACTTGTTCGCAAACAAAAGATAATCCTTCTAACTTGACTTTTAAAATCAACTAAACACATGTTCTATATCTATATGATATGCTAACTTAATGATTTAAAACCGGGAAACACGAAAAACACCGTAAAACCGGATATACGCCGTCGTAGTAACACCGCGGGCTGTTTTGGGATAGTTAATTAAAAACTATGATAAACTTTGATTTAAAAGTTGTTCTTCTTAGAAAATGATTTTTCTTATGAACATGAAACTATATCCAAAAATCATGGTTAAACTCAAAGTAGAAGTATGTTTTCCAAAATGGTCATCTAGACGTCGTTCTTTCGACTGAAATGACTACCTTTACAAAAACAACTTGTAACCTGTATTTCCGACTATAAACTTATACTTTTTCTATTTAGATTCATAAACTTAAGTTCAATATGAAACCATAGCAACTTGAAACACTCAAAACGGATTTAAAACGAAGAAGTTATGGGTAAAACAAGATTGGATAATTTTTCTTGTTGTAGCTACGTGAAAATTGGTAACAAATCTATATTATTCATATCCTAGCTAACTTATATTGTATTACATGTGTTCTAATATATTATGTAATCTTGGGATACCATAGACACGTATGCAAATGTTTTTACATATCATATCGACCCATGTATATATATTATTTGGAACAACCATAGACACTATATATGCAGTAATGTTGGAGTTAGCTATACAGGGTTGAGGTTGATTCCAAAAATATATATACTTTGAGTTGTGATCTAGCCTGAGACATGTATACACTGGGTCGTGGATTGATTCAAGATAATATATATCGATTTATTTTTGTACATCTAACTGTGGACAACTAGTTGTAGGTTACTAACAAGGACAGCTGACTTAATAAACTTAAAACATTAAAACGTATTAAAAATGTTGTAAATATATTTTGAACATATGTTGATATATATGTACATATTTGTTATAGGTTCGTGAATTGACCAGTGGCCAAGTCTTACTTCTCGACGAAGTAAAAATCTGTGAAAGTGAGTTATAGTCCCACTTTTAAAATCTATTATTTTTTTGGGATGAGAATACATGCGATTTTATAAATGTTTTACAAAATAGACACAAGTAATCGAAAATACTTTCTATGTTGGATTATCGAACCGAATATGCCCCTTTTTAGCTTGGTAGCCTAAGAATTAGGGAAATGGCCCCTAATTGACATGAATCCTAAAGATAGATCTATTTGGCCCAACAAGCCTCATCCGAGTTACGGATGCTTTAGTACTTCGATTTATCATATCCGATGAGAGTCCCGGAATGATGGGGATATTCTATATGCATCTTTTTAAGGTCGGATACCAGGTGTTCAACATATGAATGATTTTTATCTCTATGCAGTTTGCGAAATGCCTGATATGAGATGTGTTATAAAAATGAAATCTTGTGGTCTATTATTATGATTTGATAATATGTAGGTTAAACCTATAACTCACCAACAATTTTGTTGACATTTTAAGCATGTTTATTCTCAGGTGATTATTAAGAGCTTCCGCTGTTGCATACTAATTTAAGGACAAGATTTGGAGTCTATGCTTGTATAATATTGTTTAAAAACTACATTCGAAGACTTACGTTGATGTGAAATATTATTGTAAACCATTATGTAATGGTCATGTAAAAAACGCTATATTTTAGATTATCATTATTTGATAATCGTCGTAATATTTCAAAGGTTATGGTTTGTTCTAAAATCGAATGCAGTCTTTGAAAAACGTCTCATATAGAGGTCAAAACCTCGCAACGAAATCAATTAATATGGAACGTTTATAATCAATATGAACGGGACATTTCACTTGTGGTCTATTAAAATGATGGAAATGAATGTTTATGATAAACTAATGAACTCACCAACCTTTTGGTTGACACTTGAAAGCATGTTTATTCTCAGGTTTGAAAGGAATCTTCCGCTGTGCATTTGCTCATTTAGAGATATTACTTGAAATCATTCATGGCATATTTCAAAAGACGCTGCATTCAAGTCATTAAGTTCAATAAAGATTATTATTAAGAAGATAACAGATTAAGTCATTTATAGATTGGATATATTATGAAAGGGTATGCATACCTGTCAACTTTCAATGAAATAAAAGTTTGTCTTTTAAAAACGAATGCAATGTTTGTAAAATGTAACATATAGAGGTCAAGCATTCGCGATGTAACCATATGTTATTGTATTCATCCTTATAGATTAGGACGGGGTATGACATGTGGTATCAGAGCGGTGGTCTTAGTGAACCAGGTCTTGCATTAGTGTGTCTAACTGATAGTTGTTAGGATGCATTAGTGAGTCTGGACTTCGACCTTAGTTGCATGTCAAAAAGTTTTGCTTATCATTTCGTGTCAAAAATTATTTGCTTATCATCCTTAATGTCTAGACACATCTTACTACATTGATTGCATGAATAGTGTATAGACAAAATTCATATCTTAGCGTATCTGCTAATTCACATCTTATCGTATTTGTTACTGTAAACTTTTCCTGTCATATTCCGTAAATTTCTCCGTTATCTACGAAATTTTTTACTCTATATATATATAGATATTCTATGTAATTAGAATATCATCCGATAGCCGAAAATCATTTCATATCAAAAAATCCTTTATTCAATCGCACGAAATGGAACTCGCCACTAGTTCAAGTCCCTCGGATTTCGATATGGAGTTTCACTCGAACTCTGAAATCAATGTGACCGGAATGGATCAACCAATTAGCCATCATCAATTCTGGATGAAATGGGGATGAGTTCATAGTCGACTGAATCAATGGAGACAAGAAGAAGGTGATCCTTTCCACCAACCGAATTCACCTCTTGGCGTGGAACCTGAAGCACTTACTGGCGAACCTATCCGAAACACCATTTTCAACCTCATTTCTAGGGTAGCTCATCACGATTATATTCTGTCCACAATTCTAAACCTTATTCATCCGCTCGTTCCGACCGACAATCATCTCAGAATAATGGAAGAAGTCAATGAGCTTCGCGCTCGAGTAATCAATTTGGAGAATATGGTGCAAAACTTACCAGCATCATCAACATCACCGGCACCAACAGTACCACCAACAACATCCACATTTCAAGCCTCAACATCACACGCTTCAACATCACAATCTGTATCTCGAACATAATCATCGTTCTACATGACGTTCTACGTCATTTATCCTCGTTCGACATGGCGATTATGTAAGACAAAATATATATATGTACTCTAGTTCTAACTGTAAATCAGATGAGTTTAATATCATATTAACTCATTAAATCTATATTACATCTGAAGAAAATATATATATGTAAGTATATTTTCATAAAGATTGTAATTAAAAAAAAATCTTATGTACAAACTGTTAACGGTGAAAATATTTTAACGGGTAGGTAATACCTTAGAAATATTTATATTTCACATTAATAAGTTGCACTCCACATTCTTCGAATCTGATTCAACAGTCATTTACTATCCTACTTACAATCACCGATATACGTATCCGTTCACCGCAGAATAACCATTTTCATTCAATTTCATATTCGGATTTTGACCTATTAGAATCAAACAAGTGGCATAATGAAGAAAACATTTGACAAAATAAAATTTGTTAGAAACAAACAAATTAACTATGAGAAATTTTGTTAAGAATCCACGCTAACAAATCCCAGCTAACTATTCCTAGCTAACTGTTAATTCCTTATTACATTTATTTATCGTAATTTATTTATCGCAATTTTAATTCTCACAATTTTATTTATCGTCATTTAATTTCTGTTATTTATTTTACGCACTTTAAATATCGTCGGATAAATCGGGACATGTATACAATGTTTTGACATATCATATCGACGTCATCTATATATATTATTTGGAATAACCATTGACACTCTATATGCGGTAATGTTCGAGTTAGCTATACAGGGTTGAGGTTGATTCTCAAATAATATATATACTTTGAGTTGTGATCGAGTCTGAGACATGTATACAATGGGTCACGACATGTATTAATTAATTTGAATATTATATATTAAACTATATATGAATTATTGAATTACTAAGTGTGGACTATTAACAGTGGACTACTAACATTGGACAATTAAAATAAATTAAAATATTGATTATAACATATGAAACTAAATATTTCTTCAAGTTTGTCACTTGATTTCATCTTAAACCTCATTTGTATCTTGACGATTACAGTCTGCCTTCAAACCTTTCATGATTCTTGAAAATACCTCAATCGAGAGGATGAACCAACCGCACTTCATCTACGAAAGGAAAGATTGATACATATAGTTATGCACCTGAAAAAAACTCTCGGAAATTGAGTAAACGTTTAACACGTAGCTGTGCTAATTCCTTTAGCCTTATTATTACCGAAAAATAACTTTGCAACTCCTGTTCGAGATAGCCAGTTTTGTCACAGCTCCAGCAAGTCAACTTTGACTTTTCATTCGAAACAACCTTACTATAATCTTGATATATATGCGTGCTCTTTTATTGTTACCGGGAAACCTTTTACATTCCACCATATTACCAGCAGACGTACCAGCAACCTCGTTTCTCCTTGGCTTAAATCTCTCCAACAAATCACAAAGACTAAACCTGTCTTCAAAGAATCCAAATGATTCAGTATCTGCTGAATTCATTTACGAATACCTTGCTCCTGACTCTAAATCTTTACGGACAAATCTTCATCATCATCCATCGATATTAGAAATTCTAAAATATCATCGTATCTTTCATTATAAATATCCTCAATATTTCTGAATATATCTTCATAAATATTCTTGTCTGATATTATCTGTATTACATCATAAAAGAAACTGTTAGTTTCTAAATTTCTGAAAAATTCGAGTTTGAATTATGAATGTTTTGAAGTAGTGTTGGAAATTGATGCATGAGTTAGTATAATATAATGACACTTGACCAACGTGATTATATTACAGTAAGTCATGCTGAGTTTCTAATGAAACATGATGATTCATAGACTATAACGTCATCATGTGTCATGTTACATGACTCTTACATTCTATCTAATCTATAAATATATCAAGAACATATTTTCTTGACAGTCTTATCTTTTCCCTTGAATTCTGGTAATTTGACAAGTCAAATTGTGCTATTACCGTTTCTTTCCTAGAACATTAACTATGTTCATTCTGAAATTCATAGCTACGAATTCTGGACCATTATTCTCTTGACTTAAAGCAGGGAAGAGAAAACAAAAGTATGAAACTCCGAAATATAAGGGAGAATATAAAACTCGATAACAACACATAAATTACAAACCGTGTATATCAATGTTTATCGCAACATAAAGACACGGGAGAATTAAAAGTACTATAACCCCAAGGGCGAAGTAGAAGTAAACAGATTCCTCTAGTGGAAGTTGAAAAAGGAGAATGATTGTTGCGATAGTCAGGATAAGGACAAGGATCATAACTGGATTAAGCATTTTCACAATCTTTGAATTTGGAAATTGAGTATAGGAGTGGTAAAAGTAATGGAACGGAAGAAGTTAATTTATAGTGAAATATCTGATAAATAAATCAAGGCAGATTTCCGCATTTAATTAAAGAGAATCCTAATGTCCTTAATCATCGAAGAATCAAATCTTATTACGAAGATTTTCTTTAAATCCCTTGAATTCCGGAAATCAATCGTGACTACGTCACCGGTTAAGATAAACCTGCATTTATTCATTTCATCCTTTTGTGATAGCTTCACTCGTACTCTTCACATAAACGAATTGTTTTATCCATATTACTCTATGGTAATAAAACTCTATCTATCAACTCATAAATTGTCATGAAAACATTCTGATTGTTAGCCATGACGACCTCGATCAAATTTCGGGGACGAAATTTCTTTAACGGGCAGGTACTGTGACGACCCGGAAATTTCCGACCAAATTTAAACTTAAACTTTATATAATTTCGACAAGATAAGCAAAGTTGTAATGTTGAGTCTCGAAAATTTTGAACTGCTTCATATATTCATTTGACCTTCAACTATCTCCGACGATTCACGAACTATTAATTGTAAATAAATGTGTATAGATATAAATATAAATATAAATATAAATATATATATATATATATATATATATATTAAATAAAAATAATAATATACGATTTAATCGTTAGAACTGAAAATATATAAAATAACAAATGGTATAATTAAATTGTTATTTAAATAAATATATATATATATATATATATATATATATATATATATATATATATATATATATATATATATATATATATATATATATATATATATATAGTATATCAAATATAATTATTTAATAATTGTAATACTCGTTAGACGTTTCGATTATTATTTAGAGAAGTTTAATTCGAACTTATATGATTTTAGAATAAACGGTGATCCGAAAATGAGTTCTATAAATTTGAGGCTTACTAAAAATGTATTTAGGATTTAGTTATCAAATTTTAGAACTTTTTATATTTTACCCAGAAATGAGAGGGACAATTGATGTAATTTTTATTTAACAAATTAGTGATCGAATTTTATACCATAATGACCAAAATAAATAAATATAGTTAATTTAAAAATATGAAATTTTTCTGAACACTTTTATCCGCCACTGTTTTTGCACGATACACAGTCCGAGAAAACTGTCGGTAGAATTAAATATTGTGCTCACACGTTTTAATAAATTTGAGATTAATAATTATGTCACTGTGCATAATTGATTGATAAGATTGGGAATTACTGTGTTTATATCTACTTGTATATACATCTCTCGTATGCTTGATCAACCAAACTCACCATCCTAACATTCACAGCTTAACCTTTCATCACCTACATCATCATTCTTGCTACTAGCTTCTGTTCTTATTCGATTAATGAACACAAACCCATGAAAAACACCACCACCATAAACCACCTCACAACCACTTTCAATTATTCCTTTTAACTACTGCAACTCGAAACCGTCACCTAAACCACCATTACACCTCCTTGATCACCACTCCACCACTCGTTAACCATCTCCACCCTCTTTGATTGAAACATCTTCGCCACCATTGAACCCTGTGTTTTCTGTGTCTTTCTTGTTTAACGATCAAATACCACCATGAACACTCACCATCACCTACGGTTAACCATCACCATGAACACCACCTTGAAAACCACCTTCTTTGATGAAACCCTTCATCCATCACTAGACCATCGGTATCACCACCTTCAAACACAAATCAATCACCATCGAATCATACAACTGCTGCAGTTATACTTCTACTTCTCTTCGCTGTAAAACACTCCACATCCACTATGGTGCCCCGACCAAATCCATATAGACGAGAACATTACATTTGATTACATCGCGAGGTACTTGACCTCTAAATGATACATTTTACAAACATTGCATTCGTTTTTAAAAGACAAGCTTTCATTTCATCGAAAGTTGACAGGTATGCATACCATTTCATAATATACAACTATAAATGACCTAATCCGTCATTTACTTAATAATAATCTCTAATGAACTTCAACGACTCGAATGCAACGTTTTTTGAAATATGTCATGAATGACTCCAAGTAATATCTCTAAAATGAGTAAATGTACAGCGGAAGATTTCTTTCGTACCTGAGAATAAACATGCTTTAAAGTGTCAACCAAAAGGTTGGTGAGTTCATTAGTTTATCATAAATAATCATTTCATAATTTTAATAGACCACAAGATTTCATATTTCCATTTCTCAAAAACATACGTCCCATGCATAGAGACAAAAATATCATTCATATGGATTGAACACCTGGTAACCGACATTCACAATATACATATAAGAATATCCCCATCATTCCGGGATCCTCCTTCGGACATGATATAAATTTCGAAGTACTAAAGCATCCGGTACTTTGGATGGGGCTTGTTGGGCCCGATAGATCTATCTTTAGAGTTCGCGTCAATTAGGGTGTCTGTTCCCTAATTCTTAGATTACCAGACTTAATAAAAAGGGGCATATTCGATTTCGATAATTCAACCATATAATGTAGTTTCGATTACTTGTGTCTATTTCGTACAACAGTTATAAAAACAGCGCATGTATTCTCAGTCCCAAAAATGTAATGAATAAAAAGGGGAACAAATGAAACTCACCTTATTGTATTTTGTAGTAAAAATACATAGAACGACATTGAACAAGTATAGGGTTAGCCTCGGATTCACGAACCTATATCATTTGTATATTTATTAATACACATAATAGAAATTTAACAAATTTATTTATTATATTTTTATTTATATATTATATATTAAATTTGTATATATATTCAAAATACCTAATTTGTTATATGTAAATATTTATATAAGAAATGTTAATATGTTTTATATGTAGTTATATGGAATATCAATATGGTTTTAGTATATGTAATAATTGTGTTATTATGTACAAAATATTTATTTGTTAAAAATGATAGTTTTTATATTAATGATTTCCTAATGCTAATAATACTAATTTTATTACTAATGATAATATTAATAATAATAATGATATTGTTAATAATGTTACTTATATTAATAATAACATTAATAATCCTAATAACTATAACAATGATGCTAATACTAATATTAATGAAAATAAACATGTTAATCCCAATATTAATGTTAGTAATAACAATAACAATATTTTTATCAATCTTTTTAATACTAATGAATATAATTTTACTAGTAGCAATAATAACACTTATATTACCTTTAATAAAAACAATGTTCTTACAAATTTTAGACTGTCAATAATATTCCTAATATCAATAACCTTGATCATAATAATAATAATACTTGTTCTAATACTTATTTTGATATTGATAATAATTAGGATAATAGTAGTGATACAAGTAGTAGTAATAATAATAATAATAATAATAATAATAATAATAATAATAATAATAATAATAATAATAATAATAATAATAGATACAATAAGAAAACTACCTCACTACAAGGATAAGCTTCAAAAAATATATAAAGTGCACTAGCCGAGGCTTGAACCCGCGACCTCTCATTCCCCAACCAAATGCCCAACCATCTGCTCTACTTTTTCTTTTTAATTTAATTCATACCCCGCGTCTATATGTGTATTCGGCCCAACTGCTCATAGAAGCACGGCCTACTTAAACAACTCTAAACCCAGTACGGCCCAATATTCCTCGGCCCAACATCGAATTACGCAAGTCCATATTGTAATCCACTTATATTTTCATGAAGCCCATGTTACAACCATTTAAGGTTTAGGTGACAGTCACTTGTTGAAAAAAAAAATATATGTATATAAACTGTAGCCGCCAGGATTCGACCTTAGGACCTCTTGTTAACCCGCAAACATACCCAACCACTCCTCTGATTTTTCATTTCTGAATAAATCTACAATTATATTTTATTTATCCCGTAATTAAAACTGTTTCTTTTCCTTCTTCTATATCTAGTTCGAACAGCAATAATCAAACATAATAGCTAATTACCAAATCTATTTTTGGATTAAATATCCAACACATAAACCATTAGTTGTGATAAATTGGATTAACAAAAAAAAAAAAAAATTAAAGAACTCGAGCTGTTGCTGCTTACGATTTTAAAGAAGAAAAAAAAATTGATTTCAATTTCAAGGACTTTTTACTTTATAATTATAACATGAAACATGTTTTAAATCAGTAATAGAAACTGTTTGAATCCTCAATTTTAACAGAAACAACAACAAGAACTCAAATTTCATGAAGAACAATTGTTTGACTTTTTTTAAAAAAAAATTTGACTCACGAATTTGAATTCCATTTGAAGAATTGGAGATTCAAACTTTGCAGATAGTTTGAGTAAAGTATTCCTAACAACACTACATTTATAGATTTTGTAATGGGATTCGAATTCGAGATTTGACTATAAAGTGAAATAACAGAGGTATCGACAAAAAAAAATATATATATATATATACCTGTTTTGATTCAATCGAATGGACTGATACAGTTATAATTTAATATTGGTGATATAAAGTTGAATGAATCTCTCCCCAAAACAAGCTAATCGGTTTCTTATATATTTTGGAAACTGTCGACTTTATTTTCAAGTCAGATAGAAGAAAAAAAAAATACAAATAAATAAATAGCAGATAGGGATGTGTAACTGGTTACAATTATCAATCTTGTTTTAATATATAACAAACTCAGACAAGAAAAAGAATCATATAAAGCTTGATAGTGATATACAACAGATTTTGATCTTTTCTCTGACTTTATATGTAAAATTAATATTAATAATTAATAATAATAATAATAATAATAATAATAATAATAATAATAATAATAATAATAATAATAATAATAATAATAATAATAATAATAATAATAATAATTATTATTATTATTATTATTATTATTATATTAATAATAATAAATAATAATGTTACTAATAATACTAAAAGTAATATTAAATTGTAGTATTTTCTAATAATAATAATAATGACTTTTAAAATAATAATAACATTAATGTAACAAATTACATATATTAAATTTTATATCTATATGTAATCTAATAATATTCATAATGATGATATTAATATTTTTATTAATATTTATTTTAATGAAACTAATAGAGTAACTATATTTTAACTTGTGATTACATTTAAATTACAATATTACGATTTTATTAATTGTGCAATTCTTAATAATTATATAATAACATATATTTAATATTTAATATTTATTTTTATATATTACAATATACATATAGTCATCAATTATATATAGCAATCATATCCATAGATATATATATATATTCATTTTAATAGCAATTTAATTGTTTTGTATATTATTTTTATATTGTTAATTCTAATGATTAACCTGTATTTTATTATTTCAAATTATTATATATACTTTTGTTTATATTTATATATACATATATATATATATACATATAAATACACATTTATATACTCACAATTGTTCGTGAATCGTCGGGTAATAGCCAAAGGTCAATTGATTATATGAACATAGTTCCAACATTTTCGAGACTCACCATTACAGACCTTGCTTATCATGTCGAAATCAAATAAAGATTAAGTTTAAATTTGGTTGGAAATTCCCGGTCATCACATCCACCATCTCTCTCTCTCTCTCTCTCTTATTTATTTTTCGTAAACCACTTTCAAAACCGCCACCCTATCACCACCCTAACACCATCTATCATCACCACTACCGCTGCTATTATAATGTTGCTTCAACAGCAAAAATCTTGTGTGTCTGTTTTAAATGTTCGAAGGTATGCTGCACGATTTTTTTTCCTTTTGGCAGACAAAGAATAAATCATGTTGGAAGTGGACCCTCTTCTCCACTAACTGGTAACCGAACGGCTTCAAATAAACTCAACACAGTTTAAGTTTATTAATATGTATTGTTATTAAACTATTAATTGGGCCACTAGCGAATTATTAGGTTTCAAAATAGGTTAACAAGCTTGGGCCGAATTGTTGTTACGTTACTTAATGGGCCGTGACAAAACCCAAATTCCTGTTAAACTTCTATAAGTTCAATTTGGGCCGAGGAAGTAATTATGTTGAACAACAAGTTATTAAATTCAAATATGAATTGGTTAATGAATGATGATGGTTACGAAGACATGATAATAATTAAGGAGATTAATAAATAAAAAGAATGGTGATGATTATCATGATGATTATCAAGATACTTAGATGATGTCATGAGTATGATAATGATATGCGAGTATGATAAAAGATTAAGATGATCGATGAGATTTTGATGATGTATATGATTATGATTATGATTATGATTATGATTATGATTATGATTATGATATGAATATGATTATATCATAATGATAAGATGAAATGATAAAGGTTAAAGATGATGAATGGAATTAATGAAGAAGGAGAAGTAGAACTGAAGGGTTAATAGGTTAAATAAATATGGGTATTGAAATATAACAGAAAAACAGAAATGGTTTGATGGTTAGAGGGTGATGTTGGGGAACGAGAGGTCTCAGGTTCGAGCCCAGGCATGGGCATTATATTTTTTAAAAGCCAATTCATTGAGGTAGTTATCATTACTACTCTCATTATTATTATTATTATTATTATTAATTATCATAAAGTTATATTATTATTATTAAATCATGATTATCAAACTATCATTTTTAATGGATAAATATTTTGTACATAAAATATATTTATTACATATACTATAATTATATTAATATTTCATATACACATATATCAAGCATACAAACATTATTTATATAAATACTTACATATACCAAACTAATAATTTTTTTTAATATAATACTAACATATATATATATATATATATATATATATATATATATATATATATATATATATATATATATATATATATATATATATATATATATATATATATATATATATATATATATATATATATATATATATATATATATATATATAGATATATTAATAAAACTAAATATATAGATATTAATCATTTTAAATATATATACAAAATAAATATATATAACATGTAATTTAAGATATAAATAAAGTATATGTTTTTAAAAGAATTTAGTATAAAATTTATATAAACTACAAACACATAAATAGTATGTAATTAATAAAGGAAATTATGAGATTTCCATTATATGTTTTAATAGATATACAATTGATATAGGTTCGTGTATCCGAGGCCAACCCTGCATTGTTCAGTTCAGTCGAATGCATATTTTTTACTACAAAATATCGTATCGTGAGTTTCATTTGCTCTCTTTTTAAATGCTTTTGCAATATATATTTTTGGGACTGAGAATACATGCGCTGCTTTTATAAATGATTTACAAAATAGACACAAGTACTTGAAAATTACATTCTATGATTGAATTATCTTATTGAATGTAACGACCCGGAAATTTCCGACCAAATTTAAACTTTAATCTTTGTAGGTTTCCGACACGATAAGCAAAATTTATAATGTTGAGTCTCGAAAGTTTCGAAATCATTATTCATGTAAGAAATTACCCATTGACTATGCCTGACGATTCACGAACCAATATTTGTAATTAGATATGTGTGTGTATATATATATATATATATATATATGTATATAAATATAATTAGAAATATTATATGTTGTTGTTAATAAAAATTAATTATGTGAAATAGAATAAAAATATATTTAGGAACTATTTGGTAAGTTTTAAAACTTTTTATATTTTACTTGGGATAAGGAGTGAATAATTAATGTAATTTTTATGATCGAATTTTATACCATAATGAACAAAATAAATAAAACTATTTAATTTAAAAATTTGGAATTTTTCTGAAACACTTTTATCCGCCACTGAGTTAACAACGAAGTACGATTTATTATTCGCAATAAAAGGTGTCGGTAACTAAATTCCAAATCAATATTTCGGATTTTTCTAAAATGTGATGCTAATGAAATATTTTAATATATATATATTTCGTTGAAAAGCTTAAACATCCACTTGTTTCCATTTGATCATTTCACCCGTGAATGAGAAATGTCAATTATGTTTACTGTTTGTGTTACTTTATTATAATCAATATTATATATATATACATACTTATAGTGTGAGAAAGGAAATAAAACATCAACTATCTATCTATCTATTTTATTTTCTGTTTCCATCAAACATGCATCCAAGCACACCCTCAACCATGAATCGTCTACCAACGATCACCTTTAATTACCCTAACCATCACCCTACAACACCAATAACCATTGCTCTTGTGCCTTTTATGAATCAACACCAAACGAAATCAACCCCACCGCTACTATGCTCTTATTTCATATTAAAAAAAAACGCTAAACACCATTACATTCAAACACTACTCCAGCTTCATAAACACCAATCGCCACCTACAACCTTCACCCACCACTATTTTTGTGCTCTTATTCTTCCTCTCCTAAGATCAACCATTCGCCACCAACTACCGATTAACACAACACAACCACTACACCCATGAAACCCACTTAGTTCTTTTATATTAATTAAGCCAAAACCAAAAACCTTGGTTAATACTTTCTATGAATACCTTTTATTGCACACTTCTGTGTCTCTGTTTAAAGACCATCGAGACCCAACACCTATTAATTTGCTGTTGTGTACTTCATTTCTAGTCGGAAAACATCTGCTTATCATCCTTAGGAAATTGCCTGCTTATCATTCTTAAGTCTAGACACGTCTTACTGCATTCAGTGCATCGATAGTGTATAGACAAAATTCATATCTTAGCGTATCGGATAGTTCATATTTTAGCACATCTGTAGACTTGCCTGACATATGCTGTAGGTTCCTCTATAGTCTACGAAATCTTTAGTATCATATATATGGATATTCTATGAAGTTAGAATATCATTCTATATTTTAAAATCATTTCACATCGAAGATCCCTTCCATCCACCAAATTTCCTTTTGGCGACAAACCTGAATCACTTACCGGCGAACCTGTTCGAAACACCATTCTCTCTCATCACCAGAGTATCTCGACACGACTATATCACAATTCAGATTCTAAACCTTATTCATTCGCCCAGTTCTATCGACAATCATCCCGGATAATAAGTCAACGAGCTTCACACCCGAATTGTAGCCTTGAAAAGAAAAAAAATATGGTGCGAAACGTACCAGCATCATCATCAGCATCAACAGCAACACCATCATTAACGTCAAACGGTATCCTTGTCACTCCTAAACCACAACCGCGCCGTAACTCTCAACATCACAATCTGTATCTCGGATATCAACCTCACACTCTTCAACACTCTTCAACATCACCTTCTGTACTTCGAGTATGATCTTCGTTCTACATATCATTCTACATTGAATATCTCCGCTTTACGAATCGTTCTACCTCAATTATCTTCGTTCGACATGACGATTATGTAATCTCTAATGTTTTAGAGATCATGTAATCTAGTATTAACAATAAACCTGATGAGTTTAATATCTTATTGACTCATTAAAATCTATGATACATCTGAAGAAAATATATATGCAAGTATATTTTCATAAAGATTGTAATTAAAAATTCTTTCGTACAAACTGTTAATGATGAAAATATTTTAACGGGTGGGTAGTACCCAAGGAATATTTAAAATTCACATTAACAAGTTACACTGTACATTCTTCGAATCTGATTCAAACGGTCATCTATTATCCTACTTACAAGCACCGATATTCGTATCCGCTCACCCCAGAATAACCATTTTCATTCAAATTTCATATTTGGATTTTGACCTATCAGAATCCAACAAGTGGCATAATGAAGAAAACATTGGACAAAAATAAAAAGTGTTAGAAACAAACGAATTAATTAATTGAAATCGGTTAAGGATTCCACGCTAACTGTTCCGGCTAACTGTTCCCAGCTAACTGATTAATATTTAAATTATCGCAATTTACATTCTCGCAATTTTATTTATCGTCATTTAATTTCTGTTATTTACTTTTATGCATTTTTAAGTCGGGACACATGTACGCAATACGTCGGATTAATTCTGAGACAACACGGTGCATGGGTCATGATATATATTTATTTATTTTACGCATTTTAAATAACGGGACACGTATACAAGGTTTCAACTTATCATATTGACCCATCTATATATATATTTCGGAACAACCGTAGACACTCTATATGTGAAGGTGGGAGTTGGCTATACAGGGTCGGAGTTGATTCCAAAATATATATATACTTTGAGTTGTGATCGACACCGAGACCGGTACACGGGTCACGATACGCATTAAGTAATTCGAATATTATATATCTAATTTATATATGAATTTATCGGACTATTGGACTGCTAACTTTGGACAATTAAAATGAGTTAAAATGCTGATTATAACATATGAAACTAAACAATCCTTCAAGTTTGCCACTTGATTCTATTTTAAACCTCATTCGTATCTTGACGACTACAATTTGCATCCACAACTTTTCATGATTTTTGAAAACATTTTGATCGAGAAGTTAAACCAGCCGCACTCTGTCTACGAAAGAAAGATTTATGCATACAGTTATGCACCTGAAAAACTTTCGAAACCGAAGTTATAGTTAAATCATATCCGCGTCAAATTCCTTATCATCCATTAGCAAAAACAATCATATGATTCCTTTTCAAGAAGCTAATTTTGTCACAGCTCCACTTCGACTTCTCAGTGAGACTACTCCTAATATAACCTCGATATTTATACGTTGTCCTTTTGCCGTCATTACCAGAAAACCTTTTATATTACACAACATCATCAGCAGACGTACCAGCAACTCGTTATCTTTTTGGCGAAATCCGCAATCAGTACTTTGAAAATCTCGTAGAAATTCTCCCGTCATACCTACAACGTCTATCCCTAAGAGCTACATATTTCGAATGTGAAGTTTCTGAAAAACACCCAGGACTATGAAGTAGTTCCTGAAATACTGATGAAGCAGCAAAAACCGTAAACGACTTTAACAGTCAAAAGTTTACGATGAAGTAAAGTATGTTGTAAAAGCTCAGAAAAAGAGAAGGGATGAAACTGGAAAACGGATTGAGCAAAGTATGAAGGAGACCGTGGACAAATCATGAAAACTAAACCCGACTTCAAAGGATTCAAATGATTTAGTGTCTGCTGAAATCGTTAGTAAGAACCCTATTCCTTATCCTAAACCTTTCCAGATGATATTCTTCACCAACATTTTATCTCAGATATTATAAGATATCTTCATATCTTCCGTTATAAATATTCTCCATATTGTTGAAGATATTTTCACAACTATCCTTATCTGAAATCATTTATCACTCTGTAATATCTGCGTTACAATATAAAAGAAACTGTGTTAGTTTCTAAATTCTAAAACCTTCAAGTTTGAAATAGGAATGTTCTGAAGCAGTGTTGGGAACTGATGCATGAATTAGTATAATATAATGAAACTTGATAAACTTCATTATATTACAGTAAGTCATGTTGGGTTTCTAATGGAATGTGATGATTTACAGTACCATCATCATATGCCATGTTACACGACTCTTACATTCTAACTAATCTCTAAACATCAGGAAAATAATTTTTTTTTTTTTTTTTTTTTGATGACTCGGTCTTTTCCGGGATATTCCAGTAATTTGACAAATCAAAATCGTGTCATTATCATTTCTATCTAAAAGCATTAGCTATGTTCATTCCGAATCTCATACCTACAAATTCCAGAGCATTGCTCGCTTGACTTAAGGACGGGAAGAAGAAACGAAGAGGTAGATTTATAGTGAAATATTCGACAGAGAAATCGAAACTGATTGCCACATTAAATCAAAGAAGATCCTAATCGCTGAAGAACCAAATCTTATTACGTAAGATTTTCTTTAAATTCCTTAAATCCCGGAAATCGATAATAACTACATCATTGGTTAAAACGAACATATTATTACTCATCTCACTCTTTTGTGATTGCTTCACTCGTACGCATCACATGATCGAATCGTTTTATCCATATCTTCCAATAATGATAAAACTCTATTATTATCTCATATTCGTCATGAAAACATTCCTATTGTTATTTATGACAACCTCTACCAAATTTCGGGGACGAAATTTCTTTAACAGGTGGGTACTGTAACGACCCGGAAATTTCCGACCAAATTTAAACTTTAATCTTTGTAGGTTTCCGACACGATAAGCAAAATTTATAATGTTGAGTCTCGAAAGTTTCGAAATCATTATTCATGTAAGAAATTACCCATTGACTATGCCTGACGATTCACGAACCAATATTTGTAATTAGATATGTGTGTGTATATATATATATATATATATGTATATAAATATAATTAGAAATATTATATGTTGTTGTTAATAAAAATTAATTATGTGAAATAGAATAAAAATATATTTAGGAACTATTTGGTAAGTTTTAAAACTTTTTATATTTTACTTGGGATAAGGAGTGAATAATTAATGTAATTTTTATGATCGAATTTTATACCATAATGAACAAAATAAATAAAACTATTTAATTTAAAAATTTGGAATTTTTCTGAAACACTTTTATCCGCCACTGAGTTAACAACGAAGTACGATTTATTATTCGCAATAAAAGGTGTCGGTAACTAAATTCCAAATCAATATTTCGGATTTTTCTAAAATGTGATGCTAATGAAATATTTTAATATATATATATATTTCGTTGAAAAGCTTAAACATCCACTTGTTTTCATTTGATCATTTCACCCGTGAATGAGAAATGTCAATTATGTTTACTATTTGTGTTACTTTATTATAATCAATATTATATATATATACATACTTATAGTGTGAGAAAGGAAATAAAACATCAACTATCTATCTATCTATTTTATTTTCTGTTTCCATCAAACATGCATCCAAGCACACCCTCAACCATGAATCGTCTACCAACGATCACCTTTAATTACCCTAACCATCACCCTACAACACCAATAACCATTGCTCTTGTGTCTTTTATGAATCAACACCAAACGAAATCAACCCCACCGCTACTATGCTCTTATTTCATATTAAAAAAAAAACGCAAAACACCATTACATTCAAACACTACTCCAGCTTCATGAACACCAATCGCCACCTACAACCTTCACCCACCACTATTTTTGTGCTCTTATTCTTCCTCTCCTAAGATCAACCATTCGCCACCAACTACCGATTAACACAACACAACCACTACACCCATGAAACCCACTTAGTTCTTTTATATTAATTAAGCCAAAACCAAAAACCTTGGTTAATACTTTCTATGAATACCTTTTATTGCACACTTCTGTGTCTCTGTTTAAAGACCATCGAGACCCAACACCTATTAATTTGCTGTTGTGTACTTCATTTCTGTCAAAGAAAACCATACAACAAATACCCCACACGCTCGACACCACCTCCTGCCACAATCCTCAACTTCAGCGTCCATTTTTTTTTCTGTTGGCTGAAACACGATCTCACCATCACCTTGGACAACAAATTGCTCGGACTGCTGCATACTCTTTGCGTTGTTCTTTTCTTCTTTGTTCGCTGCAAAAACTCAAGGAAAACAAGTTCTTGTTTACTGTTTCTGTTCGACGCTACTATTTTTTTTTTCTTCCAATTAATGTACGTGGGAGTGAGTTGATTGACTCGAAGGTGACAGCATGGTTTGGTAGATGATGTGAAAAAGATAATAGTTGGTTATATATTTTAAAGATCCGTAATACATTATAGGGAAGTAGGGTATGAGGTGGAACCCCAACATGAATGATGCAAGTGTTAAATAGGTCCACAAAAGGAGGCAAGTAGTGGAGCATATAAGATTGTGTTAGATATGGTTAGAACTAAAAAGGAGTTGATTAGGAACGTACTAGTAGGCCTTTAATTTCATAACTTGGGTCGTATAAACAATTTAAATTGTTGGGCCGGATTACTAGGCCAAGTCTGTTTTTGCATTTGGGCCGTGAGTATGGTGTTGGGCCGTGAACATGTAACCCAACCCTGGATCTGTGGGATGAGTTAAAAACATATATCGAGCTAATTAAATCAGAAATATGTGGGTAGTATAATGGTTAAGGATGTTGGTGTAGTAGCGTGAGGTCTTGGGTTCGATCCCTGCACGAGACATATTTTTTTTAGAAAGTCTTGAAAGGTAGTTTCTCAATACAAAATCATTATTATTATTATTATCATTATTATTATTATTATTATTATTATGATTGAAATTATTATTATATACTGAACATTATTGTTACCTATATAAAAATCAATAAAAATTATTTTATTAAAATTTTAGAATTATTAGTATTAGTATCATAAAATATTAGTATAATTAATAATAATACAAGTATCATTATTAACAATATCATTATTTTAGTAATATCAATATTATTAAATAAGTTAGTTACTATTAATAACTATATTAGTATTATCAATAATTTAACAAACAGAATATGGTTATATAAAAATATATTAATACTGTTGTTATTTAAAAATATATATAAGTTATTAACATAAAAAAATCATATCACCAATAATAATACATATTTGTTTGGTTACGATTATATGTATTAATAGATATACGAATGATATAGGTTCGTGAATCCGAGGCCAACCCTACACATGTTCAATGATGTTATATGTATTTTTACTACAAAATACAGTATGGTGAGTATATAGTCCCTTTTTAAACTTTAAATATTTTGGGCTGAGAATACATGCACTGTTTTTATAAATGATTTACGTTATGGACACAAGTGATTAAAAATGATATTCTGCGGATTGATGTGCTAGGTAATTTAGTTATATGTTATAATAGCATGTAAGCGCGAATCCTAAAGATAGATCTATCGGGTTTAACACCCCCATCCAGTAGGCTGCACTAGACATAAGAACTAGTGGGCGGATGTTTAGTACTTCGAGGATTATTTATACACTTGCGAGTGTACATATCCATCTTTGCGAAGATGACTTATTATATTATTGTTAAGGTTGGTTACTGAGGCCTCAACATAAGCAGAATGATTTTTCATACACTTGCGAGTGTATTATATTTTTATATATGAAATCTTGTGGTCCATAGTTATTACGCTGCTAGAATCAAACCTATATATCTCACCAACTTTATGTTGACATTTTAAAGCATGTTATTCTCAGGTACGAAATAAGTCTTCCGCTGTGCATTTGCTCATTTTAAGGACATTACTTGGAGTCGATCAACGCAATGGAACCAGATGTTGATGATTTCGTCCAGGGGGATAAGGACGGGTTGTTACATTGAATATCACCCTTTTGCTTGGTAACCTAAGAATTAGTGAATGCCACTAATTGACGCAAATCCTGAAGATAGATCTATGGTCCTAACGAACCCCATCCAGGTTATCAATGCTTTAGTACTTTTATTTTTTTATACGGATGAGTGTACCTGTATATTTGGGGATATTCTATATGCATTTGTTAATGTCGGTTACCAGGTGTTCTTCATATGAATGATTTTTATACAGATGAGTGTTCCTGTATTATATTTTTTTGCAGATGAGTGTTTCTGCAGTTAATTATGAATAATGAAATCTTGTGGTCTATTAAAATGATGGAAATGAATGTTTATGATAAACTAATGAACTCACCAACCTTTTGGTTGACACTTGAAAGCATGTTTATTCTCAGGTTTGAAAGAAATCTTCCGCTGTGCATTTGCTCATTTAGAGATATTACTTGGAGTCATTCATGGCATATTTTAAAAGACGTTGCATTCAAGTCATTGAGTTCAATTAAGATTATTATTAAGAAGATAACAGATTAAGTCATTTATAGATTGGATATATTATGAAAGGGTATGCATACCTGTCAACTTTCAATGAAATGAAAGTTTGTCTTTTAAAAACGAATGCAATGTTTGTAAAATGTAACATATAGAGGTCAACCACTTCACGATGTAACCATATGTTATTGTATTCGTCCTTATGGATTTGGACGGGGTATGACAGTGTTGGGAACTGAAGCATGAGTTAGTATAATATAATGACACTTGATCAACGTAATTATATTACAGTAAGTTATGCTGAGTTTCTAATGAAACGTGATGATTCACATACTATAACGTCATCATGTGCCATGTTACACGACTCTTACATTCTATCTAACCTATAAACATATCAAGAACATATTTTCTTGATAGTTCTATCTTTTCTCTTGAATTCTGGTAAATAAACCAATCAATATCGTGCTATTACAATCTCTCTTAGAACATTAGTCATGTTCATTCGAAACTTCATACTTAAGAATTCTGGACCATTATTCGTTTGACTTAAAAATCGGGAGGAGAAAACAAAAGTATAGAACTCCAAAATATAAAGGAAACGAAGGGGATGAATTTATAGCGAAATACCCAACAGAGCAACCTAGACAGATTACCTCATTTAATTAAAAAGATCCTAATTACCTTAATTACCGAAGAATCAAATCTTATTACGAAGATTTCCTCTAAATCCCTTGAATTCTGGAAATCAACCATGATTACGCCACCGGTTAAGACGAACCTGCATTTATTCATTTCACTCTTTTGTGATAGCTTCACTTATACTCTTCGCGTAATCGAATTGTTTTATCCATATTACTCAATGATGATCAAACTCTAATTTCTAGCTCGTATGCGTCATGAAAACATACTTATTGTCAGCCATGACCATCCCAATCAAATTTCGGGATGAAATTTCTTTAACGGGTAGGTACTGTGACGACCCGAAAATTTCCAACCAAATTTAAACTTAATCTTCATACGTTTCCGACACGATAAGCAAAGTCTGTAATGTTGAAATCTTAAAAACTTTGAACTGTGTTTAATATATTCATTTGATCTTCGACTAGTTACGACGATTCACGAATAACTATTTGTAAATAAGATACATATATATTTAAAAATGTATATATGTATATTTTAATATAATTTGAAATATTATATTATGTAGTTATTAGAATTAATTTTGTAAAATAAAATTTATTATTAAAATAAATATATATAAAGTATATTGAAAATATATATATTTGGTTTCGAATTCATTCTGTAAACGATAGTAGCACTCGTTCATCATTAGATGGTTAATTAAGCAAGTTTAATTCAAACTTATGTAATTTTAAAATAAACGGTGATACGAAAATGAGTTCTATAAATTTTAGGCTTACTAAAAATGCATTTAGGAACTATTTGCTAAGTTTTAACACTTTTTATATTTTTACCCAGAATTGAGAGGGACAGTTGATGTAATTTTTATTTATTAAATTAATGATTGAATTTTATACCATAATGACCAACATAAATAAATATAGTTAATTTAAAAATATGGGATTTTTCTGAACACTTTTATTCGCCACTGTTTAACCACGGAGCACGAACTACACCCATTAAAAACGTCGGCACAATACTACAAAGGAGAGTCTGCATTACTATTTAAATAGTGACTAAGTTGAATTATTAATCTGTATTAATTTTGACATGTTTCTTAATTCACATATAATTATATATATGAGTGTCCAGGATACATTTAACTTCATCACTTAAACTATCTTCAAACCTCACCACCATGACCTCTCTACAAGCAACTTCGGCCACCACTACCGGTGGTAATCGCTGTCTCCACGGCCACCACCATACTTCACTCCACCACATCAAACGCCATCACCCTTGGCCCAACACCACGTACCGTCACCCTATAACCACCTACAATCTTCACGACACCACCTGTAACAACCCAACCCCTTAAGCATCCAAAAACGCGGAATAAAAAAAATTGTGAACAGGGCTGTCCAGATGGGGTGCGCGGCGCGCAGCCCCACCTGTGCGCAGCGCGCACAGGTCCTGGCAACCCGCTGTCCACTTTTTCCATTTTCCGTAAAAAGATCTCCCACTTCCAGACATTTTAAGACGAAACGCTTTTCACAACATGTTCTAATATGAAAAACTCATACGATTGAATCATAAAATGAATTTTACAAAACAGGACCCACATCGGCCGATTTATTAGTTTCGTTCAAAACATACAAGTTCGACCATAAGAGTTTAAATTTCAAACGACACTATGAGCATGGTGTTTGAGGGTTAAACTACCCAAATCTCGGTCAAACTCCAAAAGTTATAACATCCAAAAGCGTCCCCTACAAACAAAGCGGGATCTCTAATCCTTACAAATGCCCTTACCCTTGTCTCCGCCGGAGCCTATAAAAAGATCAACAACGAGAGGGTAAGCAAAGCTTAGTGAGTGCAACAATTATACATACATATATATAACCCATCTACTTGCAATCGCACCCACCAAATACCTCATACGAAATATAACTCAATAGCATGCCGTCATACTCATAATGCTAACAACTCGTTCACTATCACAACATCACATTAGCATATACCCAATACAATATATATATATATATATATATATATATATATATATATATATATATATATATATATATATATATATATATATAGCATGCTTATACAAAGTTCAACAACATAATATGGTTAACCATAACGCTATGGTGCTACCGGCACGTGGTTCACACCATACACATTTGAGTATCACTCTTTTATAGTGCTACCGGCACGTGGTTCACACTTTGGCGCTACCGGCACGTGGTTCACGCCTCATTTTATAGTGCTACCGGCACGTGGTTCACACTTGATGCTACCGGCACGTGGTTCACATCGTGATTTTATAGTGCTACCTGCACGTGGTTCACACTTGATGCTACCGGCACGTGGTTCACATCATAATACCCGTCACATACATGTTATGGCACTACCAGCACGTGGTTCATACCATAACATTCACAAATTAATACGCCATATACATGCACGCATAATTATTCCACTCACCTTAACGATTTGGTGACGGTTTTATCCTTTCGCAAGCTTCAAAGCCAAGTACCTAATGCAATAAGTACTAGATCAACACACAAACTATTACATAATTAGGGTATTTCATACCCATATTTTCCATATAGGTCAATCATTAACCCTTTGACTAATTTAAAGTCAACACACCCATTTCGGGTCATCCTCTAACCCAACTAACACCCATTTACCAATTAACTAGGTGTGCTAGTAATTAACTAACCAATTAAGGCTCATGAACACCAATTAACACTTTGAAAGCCTGGGTTAGTCATTCTTGAGTCCTCATGACTTAATCATACCCAAGAACACCCAAGATCAACAAATATGGGTTTTGTGTTCTTCATTTACCCAAACCCTAACCCTTACACAAAGTCAAAGTAAGGAAATCAAAGTTAGAACATACCACTACAACCAAAACGTAGCTAGAGAGGAGATGAACAACTTTATAACTCGAGCTAAGACCCAAAACTAGCTCCTTCTTCCCTTGCTTGAACTTTCTCACACAAGAATCTCACTCTCTCTCTAAAATTGAAGTGGAAAAGGATAAGGTTGTTGATAATGGAGTTATGACTCTCCCCAAATTGATCTGGTAGCCTTTAACTTATCCCCAAGTGAAATTACCAAAAAGCCCATCAAAATATCTGATTAAAACAAACAGAACCCGGCTACAGTGAACAGTGCACCACGCACACCAGTAGGTGTGCGCTGAGCGCACCTTGCCCAGTTCAGCTTCTGACCTCAGTTTAAATACACAACGTCACCCACACTTCATGTACTCTATTTACAGATCTGTACAATAAATATTAGGGTCTTACAACTCTCCCCCACTAGAATCGGAGCGCGTCCTCGCGATCCAAGCCGCATGACAAGAGGGAAGATAAACTAACACAAACTCTTCGGGCTCCCAAGTAAACTCGGAACTTTTACTATGACGCCATTGAACCTTAAAAGTACTCACCTCTTTATTTTTCAACCTTTTGACTTTCTAATCGAGTATAGCAATCGGCTCCTTAATATACTCTAACTTATTGTTTAGCTCAATCTCGTCTAATGGCACCTAAGAAGAATCATCCGCAAGACACTTACGGAGATGGGAAACATGAAATGTATTATGGATCCCCGCAAGCTCTTCGGGTAATCCCAAACGATACGCGAATTCACCAACACAAGCTAAAATTTTAAAAGGAAAAATAAACCGAGGAGCTAACTTTCCCCGTTTTCAAAACCGAATAACACCTTTCCATGGCGAAACTTTAAGCATCACCATGTCACCTTCTTGGAACTCAATTTGTCGTCTACGCTTATCGGCATAAGGTTTTTGTCTATCTTGGGCCTTTTTCAAATGAGTCCGAATCATATCAATCTTGCTATTCGTTTCTAAAACCAAATCGGTACTCCCGATTTCTCTTTGACCCACTTCGCCCCAACAAATCGGAGTTCGACACCTCCGCCCATAAAGCATCTCGTAAGGTGGCATCCCGATACTAGTATGATAACTATTATTGTACGAGAATTCCAACAAAGGTAAGTGCTCATCCCAACTACCGTCAAAATCAATAATACACGCCCGTAACATATCTTCTAAAGTTTGATTCGTACGTTCGGTTTGACCGTCCGTTTGAGGATGATACGCCGTGCTCAATTTCAATTGTGTGCCCATATCTTCATGAAACTTTTCCCAAAACTGAGATGTGAAACGAGTAACTCGATCCGAAATAATAGATATAGGAACCTCGTGTCTCGCTATCATCTCCTTGATAAACAACTTAGCCAAAGTTTCCGATGATATCGCTTCCCGAATGGGAAGAAACAAGGCACTCTTCGTCAATCGATCAACTATTACCCAAATCGAATCAAATTGGGTTCTCGCCGTCTTTGGTAACTTTGTGATGAAATCCATGGTAATGTGCTCCCATTTCCATTTCGGAATTTCCAACAGTTGTAACTTACCATACGGCTTTTGGTGTTCGGCTTTAACTTGCAAACACATGACACATTGTTCAACATACTTTACAACATCACATTTCATGCCCGACCACCAATACTCTTTCTTCAAATCAAGATACATTTTCGTCGCGCCCGGATGAATAGAATACTTTGACTTATGTGCTTCATCAAGTAGCACTCGTCGATGATCATCTATTTTAGGCACCCACACTCTTCCTTGAAAAGATAACAAATCATGCGGACCTAAGGTAATAAACTCCATTTTTCCCACGATTCGTTCCTCATGCTTATTGTTAACAAAATCTTCGATTTGAGTCTCACCAAGCTTTACAAGAAAATCGTTAGTAATAATCATGCGTAATGATCCTACTCGTATCACCGGATGTTGACTCTTTCGACTTAACGTATCCGCGACCACATTCGCCTTACCCGGATGATAAAGTATTTCACAATCATAGTCTTTCACCACATCCATCCATCTACGTTGACGATAATTCAAATCTCTTTGATCAAAAAGATGTTTCAAACTCTTGTGATCCGAATAAATCGTACACTTGACACCATACAAGTAATGGTGCCAAATTTTCAACACATGCACAACCGCTGCCAACTCAAGATCATGAGTCAGATATCTCGTTTCGTGTTTCTTTAATTGTCGAGAGGCATAAGCGATGACTTTAACTCTTTGCATTAGAACACACCCGAGCCCATTTAAAGAAGCATCACAATAAACCGTCATGTCTTCTACACCTTCCGGCAATACTAAAACCGGAGCTTGACACAACTTCTCTTTTAACAATTGTAAAGCAATTTCTTGCTCGTTCTCCCAATTAAATCTCGCGTTCTTTCTTGTTAACTTCGTCAATGGAGAAGCAATCTTGGAAAAGTCTTGGATAAACCGATAATAATAACCGGCCAATCCGAGGAAATTTCGGATTTCCGTAGGCGTAGTCGGTCGCCCCCAACTCTTCACCGTCTCTATCTTCCCCGGATCTACTTGAATACCATCCTTGTTCACAATGTGGCCAAGGAATTGAACATTCCTTAGCCAAAATTCACATTTGGAGAATTTAGCATACAACTTCTCCTTCCGTAACGTCTTCAACACACCCTGCAAATGATGTTCATGTTCCTTCATACTCTTTGAATAGACAAGTATGTCGTCAATGAATACAATTACCGACTTGTCCAACATAGGTTGGCACACTCGGTTCATAAGATCCATGAATGCCGCCGGTGCATTCGTAAGACTAAAAGGCATTACCACAAACTCAAAATGCCTATAACGCGTTCGAAAAGCCGTTTTCTCAATATCTTCCTCACGGACCCGCATTTGGTGATAGCCGGACCGTAGGTTGATTTTAGAGAAATAAGTTGTACCTTGGAGTTGGTCAAACAAATCGTCAATCCTAGGCAACGGATAACGATTCTTTATCGTCACTTTGTTCAAGTCCCGATAATCGATGCGCATCCGCATACTACCATCCTTCTTCTTCACGAATAAAACCGGAGCGCCCCATGGCGAAGCACTCGGTCGAATGAAACCCTTTTCAAGTAACTCTTGGGTTTGATTTAACAACTCTTGCATTTCAGTTGGCGCTAAACGATAAGGAGTTTTAGCAATGGGGGTAGCCCCCGGAACCAACTCCATGCGAAATTCTACTTATCTTTCCGCCGGAACACCCGGTAACACATCCGGAAAAACATCTTCAAATTCATTCACCACCGGAATTTCACGAATGGGTGGTGGCTCATCACGAGTATCAACAACATGGGCAAGAAAAGCCATGCCACCACTAACAAGAAAACGACGTGCCCGTGCAAAAGTGCATATCGGCACAAGTCTTCTCCTCTTATCGCCATGAATAATTAACTCTCCCCCACTAGGGGTCTTCACTCGAATAGATTTTTCATGGCATGCAATATCGGCTCTATTATGATCGAGCCAATCCATACCAACAACGATATCAAAATCACCCAAAGTCATCGAGATGAGATCGATTTTAAAGTTTTCAGCACCAAACACAACATTACAATTTTTACACACATCAACCACTAGCACCGTCTTGCCATCCGCTATTTAGACTTCTACCGGACGACTTAACTTAGCTAACAGTCTATCAAGTTTAGGCACAAATTTTGGAGACACAAACGACAAATTTGCACCGCTATCAAATAGAATCCTTGCCAGATTAGAGTTAACTATGAAAGTACCTGACACAACTTCGTTGGATTGCTTGGCCTCCTCATTAGTCATCAAATAGTTTCGCCCCCTAGCCGTTCCCGCCACCTTCTCTAACCGCTTAACATGATCATTATTCAAATCGGGACATTCTGACCTCTTGTGCCCTTCTTTACCACAATTATAGCAAGTAAATTTGTTCGGGGCATTGGTGCAATCACGAGCCATGTGTCCTTTTTGTTTACAATTGAAACACGTGGGTCTGAAACCCCCGGAAGCACCCTTCTTCACACTATTAACACTTTCGGAGCCTTTCTTATTTTTCTTGTTGGAAAAGTTCGAATGACTTGACCCCTCAAACTTCCTCTTAGAAAAAGAGAAATCACTTTTCCTTGGAACTTTCGGCTCGAAACCCCGAGCCAATTCGAATAACTCTTCAAAAGACTTAGCCATTCCCCGACTAATCTTACCCTTCAATTCATCATTCAAGGTACGGTAGAAATCTTTCATCAACTTGTGATCGTAACCAACATATTCCGGACAAAAACGAGTCTTTGCCAAGAAGGTAGACTTGAGAGTAACCAAGTCCATTGAACCTTGTCGCAAATTGTGCAACTCGTCCTGGATTCTATCAAGGTCAGAAGAAGTTCGATATTCTTTGAAGAATTCCTTCTTAAACTCCTCTCACGTCAAGCTCATGCATTGCTCTTCACCATATAATTGGATTTTATAATCCCACCACAACTTCGCCTCTTCTCGTAACCTGCTAGAACCATACCTCGCCTTCTTCTCGGGAGGACATTCCGCGGTACGAAAAGCTCCCTCGATATCGGAAATCCAACATGTACTTTTCAACGGATCTCGTACCCCATTAAACATCGGGGGTTGAGCATCCTTGGAATTTTTGTAATGGAAGTCCCGCCTTCCATTCCCACTGTTACCATCACCCCCTTAGCCACGAGGATGAATATTTCTAGCTTCTAATGCCTCCTCGATCGCGGCATTCATTCGCTCATTAATCATTTCGGTTACTTACCCATCAACCGATTCTTGGAAAACCTTTCGGACATCGTCAAGAAATTCCGTTTTTAGCCTTTTAAAGATGGCCTCAACCTTGGCCGTGAATTCAACGTCCTCGCTCGTGTCTCATTCATTGGTATCATGTCCATTTCTCATCGTCATTCTATAAAACGAAGTAAATTAAATAACGAACGAAAAGATATGACACAATATACATGAACACCACACCGCCCCATCTTGCTCAACAATCGTCGTACATCGCTTGTTCGACATGATTTGAACCCGTAACAATGGTAGTTAATCATTGTTACGCGAGCACGTCGCATTAACTTGCTAGTACAACGTCTATCTCGCTTGATGATTGCAACACAACACAAACAATTAAGGCATAGTTAGTTCACCTAAACCTAGGCACTAACCAATACTCGGTCCGACCCGTCTCCTACAAGTCCCGCATAACGCGCATACACAATAAAGTCTAAGTCTAGGCACCTATCTCAACTTGCCTAAATCTCTTAGACCATGATCTGATACCACTTGTAACAACCCAATCCGTTAACCAACCAAAAACGCGGAATAAAAAAAAATTTGAACAGGGCTGTCCAGATGGGGTGCGCGGCGCGTAGCCCCACCTGTGCGCGGTGCACACAGGGCCTGGCAGCCCGCTGTCCACTTTTTCCATTTTCTGTAAAAAGATCTCCCACTTCCCGACATTTTTAGACGAAACGCTTTTCACAACATGTTCTAATATAAAAAACTCATACGATTCAATCATAAAATGAGTTTTACAAAACGGGGCCCACATCGGCCGTTTTACGAGTTTCGTTCAAAACATACAAGTTCGACCATAAGAGTTTAAATTCCAAACGACACTATGAGCATGGTGTTTGGGGGTTAAACTACCCAAATCTCGGTCAAACTCTAAAAGCTATAACATCCAAAAGCGTCCCCTACAAACAAAGCGGGATCTCTAATCCATACGCATGCCCTTACCCTTGTCTCCGTCGGAGCCTATAAAAAGATAAACAACGAGAGGGTAAGCAAAGCTTAGTGAGTGCAACAATTATACATACATATATATAACCCATCTACTTGCAATCGCACCCACCAAATATCTCATACGAAATATAACTCAATAGCATTCCGTCATACTCATAATGCTAACAACTCGTGCACTATCACAACATCACATTAGCATATACCCAATAATATATATATATATATATATATATATATATATATATATATATATATATATATATAGCATGCTTATACAACGTTCAAAAACATAATATGGTTAACCATAATGCTTTGGTGCTACTGGCACGTGGTTCAGACCATACGCATTTGAGTCTCACTCTTTTATAGTGCTACCGGCACGTGGTTCACAATTTGGCGCTACCGGCACGTGGTTCACGCCTCATTTTATAGTGCTACCGGTACGTGGTTTACACTTGATGCTACCGGCACGTGGTTCACATCGTGATTTTATAGTGCTACCGGCAATCAACACACAAACTATTACACAATTAGGGTATTTCATACCCATATTTCCCAACTAGGTCAATCATTAACCCTTTGACTAATTTAAAGTCAACACACCCATTTCGGGTCATCCTCTAACCCAACTAACACCCATTTACCAATTAACTAGGTGTGCTAGTAATTAACTAACCAATTAAGGCTCATGAACACCAATTAAAACTTTGAAACCCTAGGTTAGTCATTCTTGAGTCCTCATGACTCAATCTTACCCAAGAACATCCAAGATCAACAAATATGGGTTTTGTGTTCTTCATTTACCCAAACCCTAACCCTTACACAAAGTCAAACTAAGGAAATCAAAGTTAGAACATACCACTACAACCAAAACGTAGCTAGAGAGGAGATGAACAACTTTATAACTCGAGATAAGACCCAAAACTAGCTCCTTCTTCCCTTGCTTGAACTTTCTCACACAAGAATCTCACTCTCTCTCTAAAATTGAAGTGGAAAAGGATAAGGTTGTTGATAATGGAGTTATGAATCTCCCCAAACTGATCTGGTAGCCTTTAACTCGTCCCCAAGTGAAATTACCAAAAAGCCCATCAAAATATCTGATTAAAACAAGCAGAACCCGGCTACAGTGAACAGTGCGCCACGCGCACCATTAGGTGTGCGCTGAGCGCACCTTGCCCAGTTCAGCTTTGACCTCAGTTTAAATACACAACGTCACTCACACTTCATGTACTCTATTTACAGCTCTGTACAATAAATATTAGGGTCTTACACCACCACTATCCACTCTCACCACCGCTGCAACTATCACCACCATCATGATTGTTGTTACTCCAAACCACAACTATCACATATTTCTATTTTCATTTGAATAACCACAAAACCACCTTTAAAATCGCCAGAATAACCTACAAGCTACTATTCGATAAACCTTTAAACCATTTTTTGTTTCTGGTACGTTTCATCACAACCACGACCTTATTATTGCATCTCCTATCTTATAGTTTGAACACCAACAAAACCACCACCTAAACTAACCACTAAGACTGTTACCACTTTCATCAGCCTCCCTGTTTCCAAAATCGAACCCATTGAAATTATTCAGTTAATCGACCAAAGCTTCTGTTTTTATAGTTAATGCTGTAGTTTTATTTACGGTTCTGTGGTGATGATCACACTACAACAACCTTCAACAACCCAGAATGTACATTCGCTGTGCAGTCCGACCCAAACAAAGACGATGAAAATGATGCTCTAATAATCATATGATGATGATTCTCTGTTATGATTATAAAATGATGATGAGTAGCGAGTTTAATGAAGGTAACGAGGAACGATGTATTGATAATGCGATGATGATACAGTAATTATGATGACAACGATGGTGACAATATATGATCGTTATATTATGATGATGGTTCTGTTAAGTTCATAATGAAATAATAAAACGTTCATAATGAAATAATAATACGATGATAGTAAGGATATATGATGATGATTATGTATTATAATGAAGCTGGGCGTAATGAGTTAAAATAATTTAATGTCTGATTGAATCATAAAGTAACGAGCAGTTAAATGGTTGAGTAGTGGGATGACAGACGAGAGGTCTTGGGTTCGATACTAGGCTGGGACATATTTTTTTTCAAATAAAAGCTGCACAAATCAGGCCCATTAATTTAGATTGCTAGCAGGCTTGGGCCTGTTGTTGGGCTGGAACTCCATGTTGGATTTGGACATGTATTGAAAATAATGGACCTTTAAGCCCACATGTTTCTTAAATAGGTATGATTATTATCATTTATTAATATTTATTATTATTATTATTATTATTATTATTATTATTATTATTATTATTATTATTATTATTATTATTATTATTAATAATTATGATTATTATTATTATTATGGTTACTAATACAAGCATTATTATAATTATTATTATTGTTGTTAGTATTATTATCATTTTTAATATTGTTATTATTATTATTAAAAGTATCCTTAGTATTAAAAATATCATTATTATTAAAATTATCATTTTTATTAAAATTTTCATTTTATTATCTTTAAAAACTATCATTATTATTATTATTATTATTATTTCTTTTACATTAATATTACTACTTTTACATTATTATTATTATTATTATTATTTTACTAGTAGCATTATTATTGTTATAATAACCATATTATTATGAATATCAATATTACTACTAATATTATTATCAATATTACAATAAAAATTAGTCATATAAAATTATACTTAACAAAACTATATTAATATTTTTATTATATAAAATAAATACATTTAATTAAGTTATTAATGAAACACGTAATTTATTAAGATAACATTTATAATATATAAATCTGTTCAACTACAATTAGAAGTCTTAATATATATACTTGATAGAGGTTCGTGAATCCGAGGCCAACCTTGCATTGTTCAGTTCCGTCGTATGCATATTTTTACTACAAAATATCGTATAGTGAGTTCATTTGCTCCCTTTTACTCTTTACATTTTTGGGACTGAGAATACATGTGATGTTTTTATAACTACTTTATTAATGCTTTTGAAATATATTTTGAACTGAGAATACATGAAATGCTTTTATAAATGTTTGACGATATAGGCACAAGCAAAACATTCCTCGAATGAATTATTATGCAGACAGAAGTTCTGTGGATTATTATTGAATTAGTTAGACGTTATAATTGAAACTAACTATTGTGAATATTTCCCCTGATTATTATTACTTGGTAACCTAAGAATTAGAAACGGGTATGGCCCTAATTCACGCGAATCCTAAAGGTAGCTACCGGGTTTAACACCCCCACCCAGAATGTTTACTAGACGGAAGAGCCAGTGGGCGTGGTGTTTAGTATTTCGAGGTTTATATATTATACAGATGAGATGTTCTATTTTGGGGATATTATTGATGCGCATTATATGTTAAGGTCGGTTACCATGTTGATCAATGAAATCAAATTGAGTGTTATGTATCAAGAGAATGATTTTTATACACAGGTTATGTGTATTATTTTTGTGCACGAGATATGTGTACGGTTATTTAAAAATCGCGAGGCAACCTATGGGGGAGAAAAGGATATGAACCTACTCTGCTAAGCATTATGAAAAATGGTTTCGTACACGATATAGGTGTACTGTATTTGAAATCTTGTGGTCTATTAAAATGATGAATTTTATTGCTTATGATAAACCTATGAACTCACCAACCTTTTGGTTAACACTTTAAAGCATGTTTATTCTCAGGTATGAAAGAAATCTTCCGCTGTGCATTTGCTCATTTTAGAGATATTACTTGGAGTCATTCATGACATATTTCAAAAGACGTTGCATTCGAGTCGTTGAGTTCATCAAGATTATTATTAAGTCAATTATAGTTGGATATATTATGAAATGGTATGCATGCCGTCAACTTTCGATGTAATGAAAGTTTGTCTTAAAAAAACGAATGCAATGTTTGTAAAATGTTTCATTTAGAGGTCAAGTACCTCACGATGTAACCAAATGTAATATATTCGTCCAGATGGATTAGGACGGGTCCTTTCAACAATAACACGAGAGTTATTCCTGTCAAAAGCAACACTACCAATCCAAACCACAACCAAGTGAGTTCATCAAATCCCAACAATACTTATGCTCAAGTGAACTCGATAGATTCAACCGAAGAGAAGCAACCCGAATATCCTCAAGTTTTCACGTTCGACGTTGAAGGAAGCAATTTTGATTTAGATGAAGCGTTGGAAATCGATACTATAGATTATGGGGTATTCAAGTTTTCGGAGGATTCGGATGATGCAATGTTCATTCCCTATCAAGTTAAAGGTGTAATGTCCATGGAGGCTACCGAGTCGACATGCAAGGAATTAAAGGGTGATTTTGAGCGAATTAAATTGAGAAAGGTTGAAAAAGAGCAAAAGGTCGAAACTTTATTGAATGCAACGGAGCAAAAGAACAAGGTCGTGGTTCTTACTACATCAACTAAGGAGAAAAATGAGACACCGATCTCACATCCTCAACCATTACCTCCTACATATCTAAAGGATGTGGATTGTAAGTCAACTTTAACTGATAATGAAATTTATGTTAAACTCCCCTTGGCGGAGGTGCTTGAGAATATGCCCAGCTATGGGAAATTTTTGAAGACACTCATGGCTAAAATGGAGACGTTGAGCAAGTCCACACTGCTTTCTTAAAAAAGGAGTGTGATGGGATTTTAAAGAAATGTAACCTACCACCAAAAATGGGTGATCCCGGACCTTTCCTTATCCCATGTAATGTGAACGGGTCAGAGATGCTTACATCTTTAACCGACTCGGGGGCAAGTATCAACTTCATGCCCTACTCCGTTTACAAAAGGTTAGGCTTAGGTGACCTTTCGCCCACTACAATGAGAGTTAAATTAATTGATCAATCAATTAGCTCTAGTGTAGGGATTTCCAAAGACTTAGTTGTTAATGTGGGGGACATGGAATTCCCAATTGATTTTGTCATTGTCGATATAAAGGAAGACCCGGTGTACCCCTCGTTTTGGAAAGGCCATTCTTGTCAACCGCGGGTTCTCTCTTTGACTTTAGAACCGGGAAATTGACTCTTCGGGACAAAGGGAAATGCATGAGCATACGAACTAAACGTGTTAAAGCACCATCAATACCATTGACCATACCACAAGTTGTTGCTAGTGTGCAACGCATCACAAGCACAAAGCAAGTTGGTTCACCAACAAAAGGTTGTGGGTGATTAACCAAGGGAACTCAAAGTAAACCCAAAGATCAAAACGACGTTGTTGACAAGTGTATGAGAAATTTATTTGGGCGGGTGCATCGGGCTTCGTCCAAAAAGGATGAACATTTGAGAAAACGCCTAGTTTCAAACTTGTCAAAACGTGAAAAAGTCAAACTTAAAGAGTTAATCAATGAAACAAAAGTAACGAATGTTTGATTAATGTCAATGTTATGTGATGGCGGTAATGAAAATATTTCCCTAGCTCAAAGGGAGGGGAAGTTTACCACCCCGAAATTAGTTGAAGTCTCAAGGGGATGGGAATCGGGTGATAGACTCGTTAAAAACTTTTTGCAATTGTGTATATAGTTTCTTTTAATTGCATTTCATTTAGAATTGTATGATATTCCTTTCCTAGTTGCATTTTTATGTTTTTGCATTTCATGCATATGGGTAAAACTGGAAAACACTAAAAATAGTTTGTGAATGGGTAAAAATGGACTTTAAATTGGAAAAACTGTAATTAGGTACAAAAGCGGCGCTTTTGTCCTAGGAGCGGCACTTTTCATCTTCAAGAGCGGCGCTTCTGTTTCAAGAGCGGTGCTTCTGTTTCAAGAGTGACGCTTTAACCTGTGTTTTGGGACCAAAAATGGACAGTAGCCAAGAACGGCGCTTTTGTTTTTGAAAGCGGCGCTTTTAATTTGCCAAAGGCGACGCTTTTCTTTCAAGAGCGACGCTTTTTCTTTCACCAGGAATGGCACTCCTGTTCCAAAAGCGGCGCTCCTGCACCTGGTTACTTAAGAAATCTGCACGACCAAAACCTCACTTTTTCACACCCAACTCAATTTTTTCTCTCTAAGTGCGGCGTTCTCTCAACCCTAATCGACCCCAATCAATACTAAACTTCAAATTTCATCTAATTTCTTAAAAATCTTCAACATTTAACATGGGAAAAGTAAGAATCCATAATTTAAATTCATTCTTTATCATGATTCTTGTGATTTTTACTATTTTTCTCTTTATACTTAATTCGTAGATTGTGCTTGATTAATGATGTTAATGGTCAAATTGTTGATGAATCTAGACCACATTGATGTTTATTAACATGATTTGCATGATTAGTTACATCGATTTCAACTTTAAAATTCTAGGGTTCATCCAATTTGGGAGTTTTTGATTACCAGCCAAATTGGAGTGTTAATTGATGTTGTTAATGCTTAATTGATAGGTTGCCATGCTTATCTTGCTTTGAATCCATCTTTCATGCTTGTATGATTTGAATTTGTAAATTAGGGTTCATAAGTTTGACGTGTGACTTGGTTTGACCAATCCGAACATGTGATTAGTGATAATGTATCTGTTTGCAATCTATTTATGTTATAATATGAAGAATTGCTATAATTTGATGAATGTTCTTTGTCTTAGCCAAAATTTGAACGAATTAGACTTTGACTAGGGTTGACTTTTTGCAATTGGTTCATGTTAACCATGTTTGACCAAATGAAACCTGATGAATGATTATAATGCATGTTTAGCTTGTGATACTACATATGATTTGACATTTCATTGCATGAGCTAAATTTTGCAACTTTCTAATGAATTTGAGATTATGCCATGACGTTTATCCTTGTTTGATTTCATGCCTTACAATGATTAATTGCACTTGTTGTAGTCATGTATGCTAAATGTTGAACATGAGTTGAATGATAAAACTTGTTGTGAATTTTCGGAATCAACTTGGTGATGATGATTGAAGTTAAAAGGCAAATTGTTTATGTGCTAACATATACCTCTCCACAATGTTTCTCTTGTTTGTCTTGCTTTGTAGACTAGCGAAACCCTGAGATCACATGGTACCTCAGGAAGTGGGGCAAAGCAACAAAAGAGCATTGGGATTAAAGGAAGAGGGAAACGACCTGCAGCTCAGCAAGAAGTAGAAGAAGAAGAAGAAAAAGAAGAAGAAGAAGTGCCAATGATCCCAGAAGACATCCGTAGGCTTTCGACAGACCTTTTTTGCAACAAATATTGATGAAAGAACGTTTTAGAGTAGGCCTACAACTTAGGCTTAAGGACAAATTCTATCCAGGGAAGTATATTGACTGGTCTCCTCTGGATGAAGTAAACATGCGCGAAGAGGTTGAGGATCTGCTTAAGGTTGAGTTCATGAGTTTAACGATTAGCCCTTGGGTCCCAATTTTCAACTTAAATGAGCCTGTTTATGTTGTCCTGACCCTAGAATTCACCTCCACCCTAACTGTAGACTTCAAGGTAGACTCAATCGATGACCAATCCTACATGAACTTTTACCTATCCGGGCAATTTTGAAGCATGAGCATGCTTCAATTCACCAAGGCTTTAGGGATCTATAAGGAATTTAAGAGCAAATATGATATCCTTTGGGCTTATCTTTTGTCATGCAAAATCCCCACTACCAACCCTAAGGATTTTGACTTTCCAAGCGGTTGGCACCAAATGAGCACCGGAGCCTTCAACCCAGAAAAATCGTAGCCAACACCCTAAGAACAATTCCCCATCAGATCATAGACCGATTCATTGCTAACACGGTTAACTACCATTTTCACAGCAATGAGAAAATGTCCCATTTGGCTCACAGATCAAATCTTTCATAAGGAACACATCCATGTCCCGCATGTTATAGCTGACTACCTTTTTGATAAGCATGGGACTAAGGGGAAGAAGGGCACGGTAGGTGGCGTATTTGTAACTAGGATAGCGAATCAATTGGGGATTGACATCTCGGGGTATCCGGCTAACGAAATGGGTAGGTTTTGGTATGTTATTTACAAGGGAGGTAGAATTATTAAGTGGAACCAAAATAACAACATGAGGAGATGGTTTGATCTATAGAACTAAAATGTCGAGGAAGAGAATGAAGGTGAAGAAGAAGAGAGGGTGATGCATGGTTATGAAACGGGTAATATAGGGTCGAGTAGTGGAGCGCAAGGTAGTAATGTTCCGGGGGGTATGACCAATCTTGGTTTGCTAATCAATTTAACCAACTTAATATTAACCAAAGCAGCCAAGAATATGAGGCGCGTTACAAATTCTCAGGCCTCCATGCGGTGTCTCAATGGCAAGTCCATTGTGACCAATTAAACCACGTGGACCCAAATGCCCTATGCCTTTTGCTCCCACCTACAACCCGTACGATTATGAGCACCCAAGAAGCCAACCTCTTATTGACTATGACCACAATGAAGCTTTAAGGAGAGCCGAGGAATTTGAGTATTTTGAGCAGTTGAGGCGACGACAACAACAAGAGCAAGACGAATGGAGTAGGCCATCAAACTATGAGGATTATCCCAACCCGGACCAATCCGGGAGCTTGTACTACCGGAGGTTATAATTGGTGGTAACTTAAATTGTTGTGCTCTCGCTCCTTTTATTTGTCGTTTAGCTAAAACATTTGATGGTTGATTTGTGAAACTTATGTTTGAATATTTGGCATGTAATAATCGTGGGCGGATGGTTTGGGAGTTTGAACAATTTGATGATTTGGTTGTGTGATGAAAACAAATTTCGTTTGTGTTAGATTATGGTTATGATGGTTGGTATTTGAATTCGGAAGGTAGGTGATTCTCGGATAAAACAATTATGAATTTGAATTTGGTTTGTAATAACTTGAACTTATTTCGTGATGTTTATATTCGTTCTTATTACGCGTAGGATGTTGATTTGTGTGTTGATTGATTCGTTGGATTTTGCATGTGTGATGATGATCATTATTATCTTATGCTTGTTTGTTGAGGCATAGAGACTATCTTGTGAATGAGATCTTATTTGTTGAGTTGTTTGGTTCCGAATATCATTATGTTGAGGGATGTTTAGCATACTTTGTTGATGACTTTGGAGCGTTATGATTTTATTGTGGGCGCACATACTCCAACGAGTATGGCCCCACACATTTTGTACCTTGTGAGCATACTTCAATTGTAGGGAATGTCATATGCACTTGGCTCCTTCTTTTGGCTCAACAAGTGGTACAACGACATGCAAGCGACCTTGGTGACTACATATTATCCGAATGGTGACAACAAAGATCGTTTGATCTTAACCGGTTTTTACTTTCTTTTCTCTCATCTTTTCTATTTCAAAATGCCCCTCATTTTTCACTTATTCTATCGTTTTAATGCAATGAGGGCATTGCATCAAACTAAATATAGGGGGAGAGTTAAAATACCGGGCCATTTTGAACTTTTTGTGTAAACGTATCACATACACTACAAAGTTTCAAGCTTGCAATGTCGAACAATTTTTGGAACAAGTTTCTAACCATAACACTAATTCATATCATAAACACTAAAATGGTTAAAACTTGTAAAATTTTCAAAATTTTTGGAAAATTAAAGTTTTTTCCTTGTTTCTCAAAACTTAAGGAAGTAAAGTCTTCCTCCTTTTGTTTCATTCTTGTAATTCAACAAGTGAAAGTAAAGTCTTTTATTTTTCATATGATTTTGAGCTTAAATGATAAAATCTTGAGAAAAATTAAACTTGTGCTTGAAAGTTAAAGTCTTTCATGCATGTGCACCAAAACCAAGTGTTTAAAGCATTATGCTTTAACACTTTCGGATGAATCGAGTCCATCCATTGTAGGGAGTCAACTCTCCTGAATTTCGTTTTACTTGGTGTGGGAGACTTCCTAATCCACACCATTTCATACTGACATTGGTTGTCTCATCATTTCACGATGTTTCAACCGATGTATCAGACCGTGGAAAGAGGTGGCACCGAGCTTCACCGTGTGCTATCTTCTTGATGAAGAGCAATTACTTCGTGCTAGTGTTGCTAGACAGCACACACCATAGATAAAAGCTATGGCACACTTGTTCGATTAATTATGGAAAGGTAGTAACTACTTCCTACCTTTTCTCAACATAAGCATAAAAGCTTGTTATGTGGGAAGTAGATGAGTGAATAAAAGCTTTGAGCTTTGACACTCCCGGGAGAGTCAAGTCCTCCCAATGTCTCGCTTTGGAAGTAAAGTCTTCCAAACTTGAAAGTAAAGTCTTCCAAACTTGAAAGTAAAGTCTTCCAAGTTATGTGTGTTCCAAGCTTGGGAGTAAAGTCTCCCAAGTCAATCTCGATCCCTTTTTAGGAAGTTAAAGTCTTCCTAGTGCTTCAAAATTTGGAATTGGCGGACTATCTTATTTAGACACCTGGGGCCCTAATTCCACGAACCTCCGTCAATGCTTTCGCCCTACTATGAGAGAAATCATAGAGTTGTGATAGAAAGCTTGATGAGAGTCGGTCATCCCGAGCCCGGGGTGACCAGTGAAGGTGGGGTACCCAGTCCCTTACCTTTGGCACACCCACCTTAACCCTATACTTGTAATTGACAATTATCATTTGAAATTGACGACCATTTTTGGAATTGACGAAAATAGGTGTTTTGGAGGCATGGAGGTGGAAGAGGGATAGCCATCGCGGGTTGACTAGGTGAGAATATCTTTTTGGAAGCGTATTTTTTTCACGATGTATTTCATGATGAGTGGTGATGTGTACGATATTCATGGCCCTTATTCATTTTGGGTGCATTTTATATATTTTGAGTACACCTTGAGTTTGTTTGAGTAGGTTCGTGTTAGATTGTGATGGGAGATGTGATGTAATTGATTAATTTGATGAGTTTATGGCTATACCATGAATCATACATATTTGGTCAAGGTTAAGGAGGTCTAAGTTGAGTTTGTGAAGATTTAATATTTTGTGATTGGTGTTTGATGACCTTCTTGTAGATGAAGTTGACTTTAGCCGGGGGAATGATTGGTTTGGGTAAACTTAGGCTTGAAATGTGATTATGTTAGCATTTGGGGATTGAAGATTTGAAGGTGTAATAGTAAGGAGTTTAATTGGAGCTTGCTTTGAGCTTGAGTTAGTAGAAGAAGATGATGTTTGTGCTTGGTCCTAAGCAAGTGCAACTCTTTGGAGAACACTTTAGTCATCAAGTGCATATTTATGGAAGGTATCAATTTGTGCCCAAACTTGTTGCGCTTTGGCATTATTCACTTATTCGTTCTCTATCTCCAAAGCTTGTTTTGTCAATTTGTTTGCTTGAGGACAAGAAAAGATTCAAATGTAGGGGGTTTGATATTGCTCCATTTATATATGTTTTATCTCGCCATATCTCCCTCACTTTGTTCGGTTTTTGATGATCTTAGGGCCTATTTTGTGTGCTATTGAGCTAAATGGTAATTTAAGGGCTAAGGACTTGATTTGGTGTAAAATTAACCAAATCTTGATCAAAAGTGGCTAAGGAAATGGCAAGTGCAGTATTCAGCTCAAAAAGCGCCGCTCCTCAACTAAGAGCGCCGCTCATGTGGAGCAAAAGTGTCGTACCTATCTCGAAAGCGACGTTCTTATGCACGTTTTGGTTCCATTTTCCATCAGTGAGTAGTAGCACCATTCCTAAGGACAAGAGCGCCGCTCCTAAAGCAAAAGCGTCGTTCCTGAATGTTGTAAAGAACGGCGTTCCTGATCAAAAAGCGCCGGTCCTCACTTAAGCCAAAAGCACCGCTCCTGATCCAAAAGCGGCGCTCCTGTCACTGTTTCAGCCCAGATTTTCAGCACTATAAAAGCAACGAGATTAGGTCATTTTTCATAAGCATCTTTAGAGAGCAGCTGTCTTAGGTCAGAATTTCACTTACAAAACCCTAATTTCATCATCCATTGGTGATTGAAGGTGGATTCAAGGAAGCTAGCTCTAGATTCATCATTGTTTAGCTCTAGATCTTCATCTCTTTACATTTAGGGTTGTAATCTCCACTTTACTTTACATATTTTGAATCTATTTCTTGTAATAGCTTTAAGATGATGATTATTTATGTTTCTATGCTTATTATTAGTTTGATCTTAGCCATGATTGGCTAAATCTATTGTGTTTGCTTATCTATGAATCTCTAATGCTAGTGTTTGCCCCAAATTAATTGAATAATGTTGTTTGAATGAATTACATGATCATGTTTTATTGTGTTAGCTAAAGATCCATTGCTATGAGTTTTTTTTTGGCTTGACTTTGATTACATATGTTGAGTAGCTCTCTAAGTGATTTGAGAAGTGAATCAATGTGTGCTTCAACACCTTGAGTGATCTAGACAACTAGCTTAGGCATTGCAAGTGATTGTGTTCTTTATCTAAGTTGGTTTTCAATTGACCTTTAGTCTACATAGTAGTGCCGATTATCTTAAGTGATTTCGATAGTTGGAGGTTTTAAGTGATTTCAACCCAAGCATAATCTCAATAACCAAATTATGCTTAACTTGATCTTAGAATACAATGCTTATGAGAATTCGCGGAGTGTTATTTGATTTAAGGTTTAGTAGTGATGCTAAACATTTAATAGTTCAACAACTAGTGTGATAGCAATTTGGGCGAAACGGGGCAATCCAAGCATGGAAAGGATTACATAAATGAACACTTCTTAGTTAATTTGATTTAAGTCTTAATACTTCGTTACTTGTTACTTGTTTCTAGTTTACTCGTTAAGTTTAAGTTTGTTTAATTGTGCAATATTTAGTTGTTAATTAATATCAATCAAAACCCCCCAATCAAACAAACCCTAGGACAATTGATAGTTTTAAATATTCGACTTACACCGCTCTCTTGGGACGAACTTGATAAGAATACTTATATTGAAGTGCTATAATAACCGGGTTCTAAGTGCTCGTTAGTTGTGTGTGCTTATTTGTAGTGTTTGAATTACATATAAATTTAGAGGGCAAAAGATGTATAGTTGCACAACACCATCAGTCAATAAGATTACTTTTTATTCATAATCAATTATTAGATATTACATATTGATTTTATAATCTAAGGGTACCTTAAATATCATTCATTAGCTTATATTCCCTCCGTCTCAATTTAATAGACCAACTTTCCTTTTTGAAATGTCTCAATTTTTTATTTTTTTTACAGCGATTGGGATCACCCGAGGGGGACTAAACCATTTCCAAAAATTAATAAGAATAAGAGCACCAGGTGTGGAACAAACAAACCCGGCGTCGACATCCACATTTCCTGCAGGCGAAGGTCGGACGACACCGACCCGGCATCGGAGGTCCCGACGTCGTTTGCTCGACGTTGGCTGAAATGAAGAAAGTCGGGCCCAAATTTAAATATTTGAACGTTTGATGATGCCGTTGGGTTTTTTTTTTTACACATTTCTCTATCTCTATATAAATAAACACCCACAATCTCATTTTACACACACATTTTATACACAAAATTCTCTCTTTTCCATTATTTTATACACATTCACAACTAATAAAAATGGCCAATCGTTGCTTGATCAACCTCGATGTTCATCATGACGGTGAGCTTTCCGATAACCGCCAGTATTGGTACGACGGGTTCACAAAATCGTTCGAAGCTCTAGATGTTACCGGCTTCGATGTAGAACGCGTAGTAAGCTTTATAAGCGATATGGTAGATTGCGAAGCCGCCGACGTTTGGTACTGTGACGAGGTCACGGATTTGTTCAAGGAATTTTGATCCGAAGTCGTGTGGGAACGAATGGTCGGAAAGGCCAAACTGAAGAACAAACGTGTCACGTTGTACTGCAGGAACATGTGGAGCCTTCCCGCTTCGAACGGTCGAGATGATGATACGTCTTCGCATGAATCGGGATCTCCCACTCGCTATGGTCGTTAAATTGTTGTTATTTTTAATAAGTAATTTTTAGGATTCAACATTAGGTTTTTAATTGTAACTGTTTTAGGACTTTTTTTTATTAATAAAAGTGTATTTTAGGACTTTTAATGTATTTTTTAATTTAATATTTGTTCGTATTTTTATTAATTATATTTAATAATGTGTTAAAAATATATAAGAAAATGTATAAATAAAAAATAAGTGGACCCTATCTTCTCTCTCCAAGACACTGAACTGCCAATAATCTTAATTCCCTGTTTTTTCACTAATATCAGTCCAGTCAGCGTCCAGTTATCAGCAAGACACTGAACTAACACTGAACTGACGCGTCACGGCACTATGTGCTCTAATAAGGTAAAGTTCCTTTATATCATTGTTTTATTTAAGTAAGACAAAAATGTAGGTAAGAAGTAAGAGGTAAAACTGAAAAGTAGACAGAAAAGTACATGTGACAGATACTTTTTCTTAAACAGTGTATTTTTGTCTGTGGACTAATTGAAACGGAGGGAATACATATTTTCTTTCCGGGTTATTATTAAATGTATCCTTAAAAATTATTTCATCTTCGGAAGCAACGATCAAGAAATTTAGTTCTACCACTTTTATGTTTCATGTGATTTTTAAACAAAAGAGCTACTTTTTCATGAAAAATACTTTACATGCCAAATATGCTATTATTAAAATGTGTTGAAATCAGATATGGTAACCACATAAGATGCTGATGGTATAAATCGATTTTCCCAAAACCGGTTATACCTCTTTTGTAAGGCCACATGCAATCATACTCCTCTTTCACTGAACTTCTCTCATCCACATCAGCGCCACATCAGCACAAACCCTTTAACATTCCTTTCACTAAACACTCACAATCATACACTCCATTTCCAACTTTAACCAATTTTAAATTATTACTTAAATACAATAAATAAATACAAATAATATTTTATTAAATAAAATTAAAACATTATATTATTAAAAATTTAAAACGTTACATAATTAAATAAATAAAATACAATACATAAATAAAAAAATACAATAAATAACGCTAATTGTTTCGAACAATATAATCATCCGGGAGTGTCCAAATGTGTTCGATCAAATTGTTGTGAAGGTTATGATGCGCTCTTCGATCTCGCATCTCTCGATCCACCCGATCTTGGAGCTCAACTCTTTCCTGCCAAGTACGTTGTGACATGTTTTCTTGATGTCGGAGATAATCCACTTCAAGGCCACATATGTTGCGCTCGTTATCTTCGGTAATCATGTTGTGAAGTATAACACAAGTGTACATGATTCGACGTATTTTATTGATACTATAAGGTCTTGCTGGGTGTTTTAGTATTGCGCAACGACCTTGAAGAACACCGAAAGCTCGTTCCACGTCTTTTCTCGCGGCTTCTTGAAAACGTTTAAACTTTATATTTTTATGGCTCAAGTGGACATTTAAACGACTTGACAAGTGTTGCCCATTCTGAGTATATGCCATCTACCAAATAATACCCTTTTGTAAATTCGTGCCCGTTGATAGTGTAACGAACCTCCGGAGTTCGACCATCCAATAAATCTTCGAACAAATCCGACTCATTAAGAACATTGATATCATTATTCGAACCCGCTGGACCAAAGAAAGCATGCCAAATCCACATATCGTAGGACGCAACCGCCTCGAGCATTATTGTTGGTCCTTCATGATCACCCCTGTGGTAATGCCCTTGCCACTATATATATATATATATATATATATATATATATATATATATATATATATATATATATATATATATATACTGGATAATTTTTCTAAGCTCAGTGCATGCAATCAAGACTACCTAACATCCCCGAAAAACCGTGCATCTCCAAATGTTTGGCATGCAATCGACGAACATCTTCTTCAGTTGGTTTCCTTAAATAATCTCGCGAAAACATATGAATAATACATTTACAATAATTGTTTAAACAGTCACGAGACGTAGATGCGCCCATGTGTAAATATTCATCGAATGCATCAGGCGTAATTTACATGACCCGTCCTAATCCATCCGGACGAAGTCCATATCGATTATAAACGATTCACAACAATTGATTTCATCGCGAGGTACTTGACCTCTATATGATACATTTACAAACATTGCATTCGTTTTTGAAAAGACAATCTTTCATTACATCAAAAGTTGACGGCAGGCATACCATTTCATAATATATCCAACTATAATTGACTTAATAATAATCTTGATGAACTCAATGATTCGAATGCAACGTCTTTTGAAATATGTCATGAATGAATCCAAGTAATATTTCTAGAATGAGCAAATGCACAGCGGAAGATTTCTTTCGTACCTGAGAATAAACATGCTTTAAAGTGTCAACCAAAAGGTTGGTGAGTTCATTAGTTTAACATAAATAATTATTTCCATCATTTTAATAGACCACAAGAATTTCATTTTCATTTCTCATAAATATACGTCAAATGCATAGAGACAAAAATCATTCATATGGATTGAACACCTGGTAACCGACATTAACAAGATGCATATAAGAATATCCCCTATCATTCCGGGAAATCCTTCGGACATGATATTAAACGAATTCGAAGTACTAAAGCATCCGGTACTTTGGATGGGGTTTGTTAGGCCCAATAGATCTATCTTTAGGATTCACGTCAATTAGTAGATCGGTTTACTAATTCTTAGATTACCAAGCAAAAGGGGCATATTCGGCTTCGATCATTCAACCATATAATGTAGTTTCAATTACTTGTGTCTATTTCGTAAAACAGTTATAAAAATAGCGCATGTATTCTCAGCCCAAAAATATAAAGGGTAAAAAGGCAAATGAAACTCATCATACTGTATTTTGTTGTAAAAATACATATGACTATATTGAACAATGCAGGGTTGGCCTCGGATTCACGAACCTATGTCATTTATGTATATATTAACACACATAATTGCAATCAAATAAATTCATATATTATATCTTATATTATATATCTGGTATATTTAATTTGTACATATTTAAAATAGTTAATATTTATATAG